>NW_010967800.1:723778-724610 GCF_000463585.1 Tarenaya hassleriana | reverse complement strand
CTGAGTGAAGCCCGGGGGATTCTGAGGGATTCTGGGGACGCCCTGCTGCTGCGCATTCAATGCTCCGCTCGGGTTTCCGTAGGAGAAACCAGGATGATTCCTGGGCGCATTCGGATTGTAGAGATTAGAAGGATTCTGGTACTGATTCCTTCCAATGTAGTTGACGTCGTCAACCGGTTCTTCCTCTGATGTGGCCTGATCAACCAGAAACATACCAGACTGGACTTTCTGCGGGATAGACGTATTCTTGAGTCCCATATGCTGCTTGATCGCCGATAAATCAGACATGACTGCCTTCAAAGCAGCGGACTCGCCCAAATCTACCCGTCCTGTAGAGCGTCTGATGCTATCTCCTGACATCCCTCTTGCTTTAGCCATCTTCGCAATCTGCATCTCTAGAGTGTCAAAGGGAATGTCGTATACACTCCCTCCACAAGCTGCATCCATCCATGCTCTAGTATCGTCTCTCAGTCCGTGGATGAATGTGGAAAGCAACAGCCGCTTATCCATGTCGTGGTGTGGACAAAGGCGCTGATAGCCCTTGAATCTCTCCCATGCGTCGTACAGACTCTCATCACTCTCTTGAGTGAAACTGTAGTATTTCGCCATGAATTGCTCCTCTAGCTCCTCCCATGTCGTAATCGAGTTTGGCTCAAGAGTGTAAAGCCAATCTCTTGCCCGGTCCATCAGTGAAAAAGGAAAGGCCTCCAAGTATACATCTTCAATAGTCATCCCTCGTGCCTTCCTAACTGATCTGCACAGCATCTTGAACTGAGTCAAGTGAGCAATGGGATCCTCTGTAGGCCGCCCTCTGAAACTCGCCTGACTGAAC
>NW_010967800.1:710032-722949 GCF_000463585.1 Tarenaya hassleriana | reverse complement strand
AGAATCATCTGCAATGATTCAAGGATATTTACCGTAATATAACAAACATGCTAATCATATAACGGGAAAAGTAATGCATTCATAAATCAATGAATCAATACAAAGTCAAAATGTCATATCACGGATCATCCTATGTGATTTATCAAACTAGATGCATGAAGAACACTATCATCAACCCTAGATCGATCGAACCATATTCCTATGTGAATAATACTATCTATTCTATCGATTTCGATCCGAAACTAAACCCATATTCCTATGTAGTTCAGAATCTGAAATAATTGGCCAAGGGGTCAGCAAATACCAATCGAATAAAGCACAAATCGATAAAACCGAAACAAATCCAAATCGCAACCAAGTTAGGGTTCAAACATACCCAAAACACAAACGAATCCCTAACCCACAGCCGTGGATCTACTCACGGTTCATGGAAAAACACTGAGAAAAACTAGAAACAGAAAGAAAAGAGGAGAAGAAAATCTCATGTCGACAGCAATGCGATCTTCACGTTACAGCTCTCCTTCTTCTTCCCGAAATCCCGTTTTACTCCTATTTCCCTCACCAAAGCTCTCCCAAGTCTCTATAAAGTCTGTCCCCCTCTCTAGGACGTCTGTAGAGTCCTTTTATAAACCCTAGGCGGCACTCCCCAAGTCCTACTCCCGTTCCAACTCTGAAAATACGAATCTGGGCTTTTTCTGGGTTTTGACTCGGACCGAGTCAGTACTCTGACTCGACCGAGTCAAGACGGGACTCTTAAGAATTCGGCCCAGCCCATTCTTCTGACTCGGGGTGTCTGACTCGGGCCTTTTGACTCGGTGTGTCTGACTCGGGCCTTCTGACTCGGGGTGTCTGACTCGGGTGTATGACTCGGGCCGAGTCAAAGCGGGAAATTCTTGACTCTTTCATCCTTTTAGTTCCAGATTGCTCCCGTCTTGCTCCAAATCGCATCCGAGACCTGTAATCCTATGAAAACACAACCAAACCGAGTTTCGTGGCCTAACACGCCTATAATGCCTACAAATGAACATGATCCTCATATAAATCTATAAAAACGTCCAGGAAACATAGAGAGAATTAAGAGTTATCAGCTACCCTCATGAGTTGGACTACAACGGGAGGAAGAGGTTCTTCAGAGACGTCAAGGAATATTTTTGGGAAGAGTCTTACCTCTTCAAGAGAGGCAAGGATGGCCTCTTTAGGAGATGTGTACCCGAAGAGGAAGTCCAGAGTGTGATTCATCATTGTCACTCTTCGGACTATGCAGGCCATTTTGGAGCATCCAAGACCTCAGCAAAAATTCTTCAAGCCGGGTTCTATTGGCCGTCGATGTTTAAAGACGTTCATCAATATGTCTCATCTTGTGATGCATGCCAGAGAACGGGGAACATCTCCCGCCGCCGCGAGATGCCTCAGCATTACATATTGGAAGTTGAACCGTTTGATGTATCAGACATAGACTTCATGGGGTCGTTCCAATCTTCTTATGGGAACCAATACATCCTAGTGGTGGTCGATTATACCACCAAGTGTGTAGAAGCGATGGCTAGTCCCACTAATGACTCGAAGGTGGTGACAAAGATGTTCAAGAGGGTAATTTTCCGAGGTTCGGGACGCCAAGGGTTGTGATTAGCGATGGAGGATCTCACTTCATCAACCGCACCATTGAAACACTTTTGAAGAAATATGGTGTGAGACATAAAGTGGCTACTCCGTATCACCTTCAGATGAGCGGGCAAGTTGAAGTGTCAAACAGGGAGATCAAAGCGATCCTTGAGAAGACGGTGTCAAGGTCTAGGAAGGATTGGGCGTCCAAGTTGGAAGATGCCCTTTGGGCATATAGAACGGCCTTCAAGGCACCCATCGGTGTGTCTCCTTTTGAGCTTGTCTATGGGAAAGCTTGTCACTTGCCGGTTGAACTTGAGTATAGGGCATACTAGGCAATCAAGAAGCTGAACTATGGTTGGAAATCAACTCAATGAGATTCGGTTGGATGCCTATGAGAATGCTCAGATTTATAAGGAGAGAACTAAGAGATGGCATGATTGTCGGATTTTGAAAAGAGAGTTCAGAGAACACCAATCGAATAAAGCACAAATCGATAAAACCGAAACAAATCCAAATCGCAACCAAGTTAGGGTTCAAACATACCCAAAACACAAACGAATCCCTAACCCACAGCCGTGGATCTACTCACGGTTCATGGAAAAACACTGAGAAAAACTAGAAACAGAAAGAAAAGAGGAGAAGAAAATCTCATGTCGACAGCAATGCGATCTTCACGTTACAGCTCTCCTTCTTCTTCCCGAAATCCCGTTTTACTCCTATTTCCCTCACCAAAGCTCTCCCAAGTCTCTATAAAGTCTGTCCCCCTCTCTAGGACGTCTGTAGAGTCCTTTTATAAACCCTAGGCGGCACTCCCCAAGTCCTACTCCCGTTCCAACTCTGAAAATACGAATCTGGGCTTTTTCTGGGTTTTGACTCGGACCGAGTCAGTACTCTGACTCGACCGAGTCAAGACGGGACTCTTAAGAATTCGGCCCAGCCCATTCTTCTGACTCGGGGTGTCTGACTCGGGCCTTTTGACTCGGTGTGTCTGACTCGGGCCTTCTGACTCGGGGTGTCTGACTCGGGTGTATGACTCGGGCCGAGTCAAAGCGGGAAATTCTTGACTCTTTCATCCTTTTAGTTCCAGATTGCTCCCGTCTTGCTCCAAATCGCATCCGAGACCTGTAATCCTATGAAAACACAACCAAACCGAGTTTCGTGGCCTAACACGCCTATAATGCCTACAAATGAACATGATCCTCATATAAATCTATAAAAACGTCCAGGAAACATAGAGAGAATTAAGAGTTATCAGCTACCCTCATGAGTTGGACTACAACGGGAGGAAGAGGTTCTTCAGAGACGTCAAGGAATATTTTTGGGAAGAGTCTTACCTCTTCAAGAGAGGCAAGGATGGCCTCTTTAGGAGATGTGTACCCGAAGAGGAAGTCCAGAGTGTGATTCATCATTGTCACTCTTCGGACTATGCAGGCCATTTTGGAGCATCCAAGACCTCAGCAAAAATTCTTCAAGCCGGGTTCTATTGGCCGTCGATGTTTAAAGACGTTCATCAATATGTCTCATCTTGTGATGCATGCCAGAGAACGGGGAACATCTCCCGCCGCCGCGAGATGCCTCAGCATTACATATTGGAAGTTGAACCGTTTGATGTATCAGACATAGACTTCATGGGGTCGTTCCAATCTTCTTATGGGAACCAATACATCCTAGTGGTGGTCGATTATACCACCAAGTGTGTAGAAGCGATGGCTAGTCCCACTAATGACTCGAAGGTGGTGACAAAGATGTTCAAGAGGGTAATTTTCCGAGGTTCGGGACGCCAAGGGTTGTGATTAGCGATGGAGGATCTCACTTCATCAACCGCACCATTGAAACACTTTTGAAGAAATATGGTGTGAGACATAAAGTGGCTACTCCGTATCACCTTCAGATGAGCGGGCAAGTTGAAGTGTCAAACAGGGAGATCAAAGCGATCCTTGAGAAGACGGTGTCAAGGTCTAGGAAGGATTGGGCGTCCAAGTTGGAAGATGCCCTTTGGGCATATAGAACGGCCTTCAAGGCACCCATCGGTGTGTCTCCTTTTGAGCTTGTCTATGGGAAAGCTTGTCACTTGCCGGTTGAACTTGAGTATAGGGCATACTAGGCAATCAAGAAGCTGAACTATGGTTGGAAATCAACTCAATGAGATTCGGTTGGATGCCTATGAGAATGCTCAGATTTATAAGGAGAGAACTAAGAGATGGCATGATTGTCGGATTTTGAAAAGAGAGTTCAGAGAGGGTGATCAGGTACTTCTCTTTAACTCAAGGCTCAAACTATTTCCAGGCAAGTTGAGATCGCGTTGGTCGGGGCTGTTCACAGTAAAGCACGTCTACCCTCATGGAGCGATAGAGTTATATGGCTATGGAGGGGATACATTCAAGACCAGCGCGCAAAGGTTGAAAATCTACAACCCTGGGGAACATGACAAACAGAGGAGCTCGATGAGCTTCTCTAATCCTCAAGAAGACTGAACAATCCCACGGTCAAGCTAAAGACCCTAAACAAACACTCTCGGGAGGCACCCCGAGCTTGTATATATATCCTTTTTCGTATCATTTTTTGCACTGCATTCTTTTTCATCTAGGATAATTTAGATGCATACCTCTTTGATGGATGTTCTCTCTTGATATTGCGATTTTTGAGGATTGGCTTGAGTTGCTTGATGTGCAGGGAGAAGAAGGAAGCGAAGAAAATTGCCAGATTTTCTGCCCAATAGTCTGGACCGATCGGTCCAGGCCGGGATCGGTCGGTCCATCAACTCCGCACCGGTCTGAATAAAAAAAGTTCCTAGACCGACCGGCCCTGCCCTGGACCGGTCGGTCCAGAAGGGCCGGTCGGTCCAGGCATTCCAGCAACATCCCGAGACCGATAATAAGAGGTAAGGAGAGAGGGGTCGGTCCACATCTTCGGTCTTCGCCTCCTCACCACCACCTCACTACGTCTCTCCGCTATCCAAGTCACCGGAACTCGCCTCCACTGCGCTCTCTCTCTCTGTGTCTCTCAATCTATTTCTCTTTCCATCTCTCTCTCTCTAGAATCTCCATTGACGCACATAAGGTAAACCTCAAAAATCTCTTGATTTCTAAGTTGTTTCATGGATTTGATGCTTCATTTTTGCAAAAACAACTTAGATTAGGCTATATCTAGAGGATTTAGGGAAGAAATTAGGAGATCTGGGACAAAAATGGCAGATTTAGGGCCAAATCTTAGAAGAAATCACCGGAACTCGTGAAGGAGAAGAAGACGACGCCTGGACCGACCGGTCTAGGGCTTTCGAAAAAAAGAGAGAGAGCTAGACCGATCGGTCCAGTACTTGGACCGAATGGTCTAGACACCTGTACATGACAAAAGTCACATTTCATGATTCGGTCGGTTTAATCTCACCTCCGATCGATCTGCGAACCCGTGAGACATTGTTGTTCGTCTTCTTTCTCTCTAATATGCCGATTAACCATGCTCATCGTGTATATTTTTTGTGGTTGATCGTGTATATTTTTCAGATGCTGCCGAAGCCCATGAGAGATCGTATTCCGCCAGGTTTAGAGTGACCGTTTACACCAGATGACACAATCTGTGAGCTCACAGATCTCGTGCAAATCGAGGAGATCGAATGAGATCTGATATCACAGGACCTGGCTCCCGATGAGCGGTTGTTGCGGTCGAGGATCACTTCTGCTGGAGTACGGGCTACCAAATTCATCAGTCCGGAGATCGCAGTCATGGTCCTGCAGGATCAGGTCCAATTCCTTCTCAACCAGCTCGGATGGACCGGATTCTGTGAAGCGAAGGGGCGCACATACCATCATTTGAACGCGGACTTTCTCGCAACCTACCGCTGATGGTTCCATACATCCGGATCAGTCAAGGATGCATACTTCACATTCCGGATTATGGGAGAGACATACTGCCTCACGATGGCAGACTTGGCGGAGGCCCTAGGGATCTCCCAGGGATGCACGGCGCTTCAACCACGTATTTTAGACGCCGCACTAACCGAGTTCTGGGCGACGATCGGATCAGGAGAGTGGAAGGCGGGTAAATCGAAGGCAACCATGATCCGACATCCAGCAGTCAGGTACCTCCACATGTTCATATCCGGAGGATTATTCGCCCACAAAGACCAGGGCAATGTGACAGAGTTTGAGTTCATGCTGCTGTGACGAGCACTCCGCCACTCATTCGGAGACTCAGACTGGGGCGTAGGAGACGTAGGCATTGCGTCGAAGGTAGCCCTACACATCCGTTGGTTGCGCGACTCGAAAGAGTCACATCATGCCCCTTTCTACATCGGCGACATCATCACAATGATTGCTCGACGGGTCAGCATCAACGTCGGGTACTATGAGAGGATTGCTGAAGGGAGTGCAGAGCTTGATGGTCCGACACTTCGGATCAAGAGATCCTTAGAGAAGAGGGTCAAGGATGCCTACATATGGCAATACACGATCGAGCACATGGAGCGTAGGAGCGTATGGCTCCCTATGGACCCACTTCCCCCTCTCACAATCGAGGGCCTCCGCTTTGTGCTTGACCAAGCAGATCAGCCAACACCTCATCCACCGTCACCTCCACCGATGCTAGAGGACACCTTAGCCTCTTACATAGAGCCACCGCAGCCGTCACAGCCGATGCCTCAGATGGATATGCCACATCTACCACAGTACGAAGCATTCCACCGTACACTTATTGAGGAGCACAGCTGGGCTATTCGGGCACACATGGATGGTCTTTATGCACGCATGGCGGACGAGCATGCGAGACACAAAGATCATGTTGATCGGTGATTGGATGTGATTCAGCACGAGATCGCAGAGATTCGAACCTGCTATCGCCACAACCAAGCCTCGAGGGCGACAGTGACACAGAGTCTTAGGATGTTCGCCAGGAGAGTACCATCCATTCCATCTCTTTTATCATGTGCATCTTGTACCTCTCCTCTTCTGCATTTGGGAACTTAGACACATGATGTGATGATGTGATTTTGATGTTGTTTATGTATTTGTTATGATTTTATCAGTTTTACTTGATCTTCTCTCTTTCTGGGTTTTGATTTTGAAAGGTGAACATCACAAAGCAATCAGGACAATACACAATGTGGAATTCTTCACAAGTGGAATGCATGGAGGCATCTTTTAACCTTGGACACCAAGGTTATGCATTTATTTTCCCTCCTCTTCCACTTAGTTCCGATTCTTTCCTATTCCACATATTTTACCCCCTCTGGACTTGGGTGACACCGCGGACGGTGTCTCGTTCAAGTCTGGGGAGTGAGCATCTAAAATCGTTTCAAGTCACTTTTAGGATGCATTTATACATTCACTTGTCTAAAAAAACACTACAAGAAAAACTGTTATTTGCGACAACCATTGCGTCCGAATGATCTGTCGCTTAAATTTTTGCGACAAACAGCAACTAAATAGTGACAGATTTGCGAAAAATAATTTCTGTCGCAAACGGACGCAAAATCTGTCGCAAAAATACGACAAATGATGACAAATAGTTTTGTCGGAAATATTTGCGATCGAGTAACGACAGAAAGCGACTGACTATTTACGACAAACCGTCTGTCGGTAAGTACCGACACAATTTGCGACCGATGTATCGGTCGTAAAAATTGTACGACAAATTAACGATAGAAATGATGCGTCGCGACAGAATGGCGACAGATTTGCGATAGAGTCGGTGAGTCGCAAAATTAGGTAGACACATGATTGGTGTGTCACCTAATTTCGGTCGCAATTCTGTCGGAGGTTTGTCGCAAAAAAAGTTACGACAGAATTATCGGTCGCAATTCCGTCGCAATATTTGTTCTATAAAACCACCGCGCGTATTGGGAAAGTTAACAAAAAAAAATTCCTCTCACAAAAAAATGTCTTTCTTATCCAGAATGTGGATGTATAATAGATTTGATTCTTCTAATAATAATCAAATCTCCAGTGAGTTTGCTGAAGGGTTACAACATTTTATGGCGTTTGCAACAAGTGAAACGTCGTATGTTGAGAGTTCGAAGTTACCATGTCCGTGCTCAAAATGCGAGAATAAAAGATGGCGAAGTCAGTATGAAGTTTGCAAGCACCTGTATAGAGGAGGTTTTATGTCAAACTATTTTGCTTGGCTGGCTCATGGAGAAACGTATGATACGTCGTCATCATCACATGTTTTACAAATTCAAGAACAACTTGTGCAAAACATTCAAGAAGATCAAGACCGGAATCTATATGCAGAGATGGTGAATGATGCATTTCTCAACATTGCTCCTTCTCCATATATGGAGGAAGAGCCAAATGTTGAAGCAAAAAGATTTTATGACATGCTTAACACGGCGAACACTCCGATATATGAAGTTGCGTACAAGGGCTGTCAAGATTATCATTATCTTCGCAATTGATGAATATGAAGACTGACTACAATCTTCCGGAGAGATGCATGGATGGATTCAGTCAGATGTTTAAAAAGTATCTTCCAAAAGGTAACACTGCAACATAATCATATTATGAGACGAAGAGTTTGATGCGTACGTTGGGTCTACCTTACTGAAAGATTGATATTTGTGAAGACAACTGTATAATTTTTTGGAAAGAAGATGCATAATTGATGGAATGCCGTTTTTGCGGGAAAGACAGATATCAACCACGTCAGATAGCTTCAAAGAAAGGCAAGTTAATTCCTTTGAAGAGAATATTTTATATGCCTATAATAGATCGTTTGAAAAGGTTATATCAATCCGAAAAGACAGCATCATATATGCGGTGGCATGGCGAGCATTCGACGCCTGATGGAGAAATGCATCATCCATCTGACGGTTTAGCTTGGAAACACTTTCAACAGGTATTTCATGATTTTGCAAGTGAGGTTAGAAACGTATATCTGGCATTATGCACAAATGGATTTAATCCATTTGGGATGTCTGGTTCAAATTATTCTCTATGGTCGGTGATTTTAACACCGTACAATTTACCTCCGGACATGTGTATGAATAGAGAGTTTTTATTTCTCTCAATATTAGTTCCGGGACCTAAACATCCTAGAAGGAGTTTGGATGTTTTCCTTCAACCGTTGATAGAAGAGTTGAAAGACCTTTGGAGTATTGGGGTAGAGGCATATGACGTGTTAATAAAGCAAATTTTTTTGCTTCGTGTCATACTGATGTGGACAATTAGTGATTTTCCAGCATACTCGATGTTGTCTGGTTGGACAACGCATGGTCGTCTAGCTTGTCCGTATTGTATGGATGAGACCGATGCATTTTTGGTTGCCGAATGGGAGAAAAACGAGTTGCTTTGATTGTCATCGTCGTTTCTTACCAAGAATTTTCGTAAGAATCGGGTGGTAAGAATTTTCGTAAGAATCGGGTGGTAAGTGATTCTAGTCCACTTGAACTGACGGGAGATGAAATATTATTCGAATGGATCGAAGATTGTGTGAGATCACATGGTTTAGGGGTTACTGCAGAAGTCGGTGGAAATGGTTATTTGCCGATTGAAGGATATGGTGAATATCATAATTGACACAAAAAAAGTATATTTTGGGAATTGCCATATTGGAGACATCACAAGTTGCGACACAATCTTGATGTCATGCATATTGAGAAAAAATTTTTCGATAACATCATAAACACGGTGTTGAATGTACCCCAAAAGTCGAAGGACAATCTAAACTCAAGGAAGGATATAAAATCAATTTGTTTGAGGAAAGAGTTGAAACTGACACAAGATGGGAAGGCACCTGTTCCAGTTTTCCGTGTATTTGGAGAAGCGCATAAGAATTTTTTCCGGTGGTTAAAGGATGATGTGAAATTTTCCGATGGTTACTGATAACTCCTATTCTTCTCTATATTTTTATGAGAGTTTGTCTAGACTTTACAGGATAATCACATGCATTCATAGGCATTCTAGACGTGTTAGGACATAAAAACCGGTTGTGCTTTAGTTTTGCAGAGTTACAGGTTTCGAAGATGATTGGATGCGAAAAGGAACGTTTTTGGAGCGTTAGAGATGAAATTCGAATGAGGTATTCGTGTTTCGAGATCAATAACTTTCTCTACAGAAGTTCAAATCATTCGAGAGTTTCACCATTGGAAAGATCCTTTCAAGAGTTTCGCGTAGACACTAAAATCACGCAAATCCGACATTGGAGCTGAAAGTTATGAGCAAAATCGCGAAGCTTGAGAAATCTGCCAGAGACTGAAACCGGTCCGGTTCCAAATGGAACCGGCCGGTTCAAGAGGTCCGAGTTCACTTATTTTGGGCGGTTCAAGTGTCCAGAAGGCCAAGAAACAGAAGGTGGAACCGGACCCGACGGAGAAAAACCCTAATTCGCGATTTTTAGAGTCCTAGAGGGAAAATGACTCTTGGGAGCCACCCTAGGGTTATAAAAAAGGCCTAGCCACGTCCTAGAACAGGGGAGAACCTTAGAGAACACTTAGATACAGATTTTTGGAGAGCTTTTGGGGAGAGAAGAATAGAAGTTCACGAGATTTCGGGAAGAAGAAGGAAGATTCGATCGTAGAGGCTACACATCTACATGAGCTTTTCTCTCCTTTCTTTTATCTCATTTTCTCTGTTCTTTTTATTGTTTTCCATGAACAGTGAGTAGATCCACGACTATGGGTTAGGGATTCGTTTGTGTTTTGGGTATGTTTGAACCCTAACTTGGATTTCGGTTTTGATTTGTTTCAGTTCTATTGATTTGCGCTTTTATTGGATTGATGTTTGCTAACCCCTTAGTCAATTATCTTAGATTGTAAACTACATAGAGATATGAGTTGGTTTCGGATCAAAATCAATAGGATAGATCGTATTATTCACACAGAGATATGGTTTAATCGATCTAGGGCTGATGATAGCTCTTTATGCACCTAGGGTTAACTTGAATAGATCGAGAGATTGACGAGTTACTCTGTAGGTAGGGAGTTAGTAGACCGAGACTTCTACTTGCTTTGATTTAGTTTTGATTAGGGTTTAGATTTAGCTACCGGTCCTTGCGTTCGACCCCGTGTTACGACGATCCGTATCCTTGCGATTAGTTGTGAATCGGGTTATAGATTTTAGACTCGGTACACACGTATCAGTTACTCTTCAAATCTGGCTCATGTGTTGATATTGCAGGGATAAATTAACGGGTATGAAAAGTCATGATTGTCATGTCTTTATACAACGATTGCTTCCAATAGCATTTGCAGAACTACTACTTCCACAACATGTACACGAGAGTCTATCAGGTATGGTTGATATGTTTTTTTAAGGTTACTTGTTTTTAAGTATGTGAATATATATATATATATATATATATATATATATATATATTTGATACGTGGTTATGTTTGTGTAGGGATCAGCTCATTTTTTCGGGTGATTTGCAGTCGGACGCTTAAACTTGAAGATATCATCATGCTAAAACAAAACATAGTTCTGAT
Organism: Tarenaya hassleriana; assembly: GCF_000463585.1. NCBI lineage: Eukaryota > Viridiplantae > Streptophyta > Magnoliopsida > Brassicales > Cleomaceae > Tarenaya > Tarenaya hassleriana. Next base: position 711,926 of record NW_010967800.1, on the reverse strand, counting down.
ACTTTGCAATCTCGAAAAAATATTTCCACCGTCATTTTTTGATGTGATGGAATATTTACCAATCTATCTACCACGAAAAGCAGAACTCTGTGGACCAGTTCAATTTCGGTACGTACGTTATAATTAATGTGTATTGTTTTATTAATATAGGACTTATATATACATACTTATTTATATAACTGATGATTGTTTAATTATATATTTTGTTTAGATGGATGTACCCGTTTGAAAGATTTATGTATCATTTGAAGAAAAAGGCAAAACAGGAAGCCTTTGTTGAAGGATCAATCGTTGATCAGTATATCAATCATGAAATATCATTCTTTACCTCATATTATTTTGAAGATAATGTGGTAGCAAAGAGCAGAGGGACAAGAACATCATTCCATTGCGATCTAGGGTTGATGATAGCGTTCTTTATGCACCTAGGGTTAACTTGAATAGATCGAGAGATTGACGAGTTACTCTGTAGGTAGGGAGTTAGTAGACCGAGAGGTGAATTCTCTATCTTTGTTGCTTAATGATTCCCGAATACAAGTCATAATCGTTATTCTCGCATGCTTAGCATATACCCATACACGCGAATACGATCCCCGACACCCGTAGTCATCCTTGCTTGATAGTTTACTCGTTTTTATTTGCTTTCTTATTTTATTTCCCATTGATTCCACATATTTTCATCTTCACTTCCACTTCTACTTGCTTTGATTTAGTTTTGATTAGGGTTTAGATTTAGCTACCGGTCCTTGCGTTCGACCCCGTGTTACGACGATCCGTATCCTTGCGGTGAGTTGTGAATCGGGTTATAGATTTTAGACTCGGTACACACGTATCAAGTTTTTGGCGCCGTTGTCGGGGACTGGTTAGCCTATTTCTAGGTCTTTATTGATTCTAGACCTTAGCTTGTTTTCTTTTTCTTTTTCTTTCTTTTGTTTTTGCGGATTCACTTGGTTTCGAGTTCTTCTTTTTCTTTGCGATTTGCAGGGTTTTAGTGCATGACAAGGAGCTCTACACGGAAAGAAGACCTAGTCTATGATCCGGAGATTGAGCGTACTTTGAGGGACATCCGAAATCAGCAGAAAAAAAAAGTTATGTCGAGGTCAAGCAGTTCGCACGACCATCAACAAGAGCATGCGGTTCATGATGAGGAGCATTACGAGAATCAAGAGCACATGAATCCGCTCTACGATCAGCAGACTGAGGGCAAAGCTACATACGTTGCAGAGGAGACTTTGGATTCTTACATTGCACCGAAGCACACTCTCTAGTCTACGATCCAGAGATTGAGCGTACCTTGAGAGACATCCGAAATCAGCAGAGAAGAGAAGCTATGTCGAGGTCAAGTAGTTCGCACGACCATGCGGTTCATGATGAGGAGCATCAAGAGAATCAAGAGCACATGAATCCGCTCTACGATCAGCAGACCGAGGGCGAAGCTACTTACGTTGCAGAGGAGACTTTGGGTTCTTACATTGCACCGAAGCACACCCTACAACTATCATGCATCAACAGACCGCCCATAGACAGTTTCGAGCTACCGCCACAGTGCATCACGATGTTCAGTCAGACGAGTTTTAGAGGGCGGCCCACAGAAGATCCCATTGCTCACTTGACTCAGTTCAAGATGCTGTGCAGATCAGTTAGGAAATCCAGAGGGATGACCATTGAGGATGTCTATTTGGAGGCTCTTCCTTTTTCACTGATGGACCGGGCAAGAGATTGGCTCTACACTCTTGAGCCAAACTCGATTACGACATGGGAGGAGCTAGAGGAGGAATTCATGGCGAAATACTACTCCCCAGAGAAAACCCGAGCTGCACAGAGAGCTATACATAGCTTCACTCAAGAGAGTGATGAGAGTCTGTATGACGCATGGGAGAGATTCAAAGGCTAT
>NW_010967800.1:709120-709915 GCF_000463585.1 Tarenaya hassleriana | reverse complement strand
CGATACTAGAGCATGGATGGATGCAGCTTGTGGAGGGAGTGTATACGACATTCCCTTTGACACCCTAGAGATGCAGATTGCGAAGATGGCTAAAGCAAGAGGGATGTCATGAGATAGCATCAGACGCTCTACAGGACGGGTAGATTTGGGCGAGTCCGCTGCTTTGAAAGCAGTCATGTATGATTTATTGGCAATCAAGCAGCACATGGGACTCAAGAATACATCTAACCCGCAGAAAGTTCAGCCTGGTATGTTTCTGGTTGATCAGGCAGCATCAAAGGAAGAACCGGTTGAGAACGTCAACTACATAAGAAGGAATCAATATCAGAATCCTTCCAATCTCTACAACCCGAACGCACCTAGGAACCATCCTGGTTTCTCCTACGGAAACCCGAGTGGAGCATTGAATGCATAGCAGCAGGGCATTTCCAGAATCCCTCAGAATCCCCCGGGCTTCACTCAGTCACGCTTTCAAGGACAGAATCAGGGATATGCGCAAGAGAATCCAGGATACGGGCAGCAGAATCAGGGTTACCGAGTGCCTCAACCTGCGAAGAACGATGAAGTGGACATTAAGACGATGCTCGCTCAGCTAATGCTCGATCAGAAGACATCATTTACTGAGCTGAAGACCGAGATACAAAGCATAAAATTCAGACAAGACATTTTTGAGAGGAGATTAGATGGAGTTGAGGCTCATCTGAAGCGTGTGGACATGCAGATTGCGCAGCTTGCATCAGAACGCTCTAGACAGCAAGGCACATTTCCTGGAAAGCCCGAACCGAATCCACGAGA
>NW_010967800.1:706444-709002 GCF_000463585.1 Tarenaya hassleriana | reverse complement strand
GCAGGTAGATGAACCTGACCCGCCATATGTAGCTCCTCCACCCTATGTACCACCCGTTCATTTCCCTTCTCGATTGAAGAAGCATACTGAGGATACACAGTTGTCTAGATTTGTTGATATGCTTCGGAAGTTAGAGGTTAAGATGCCTTTCTATGAGACTATACTCCAGATCCCTTCATATGCGAAATTTTTGAGAGATATCTTGACTAAGAAGAGGGTGATTGGGAAGGAGACAGTAGCCTTGAGCACAGAGGTGAGTGTTGCGATTCTACAACATGAGTTGCCATGGAAGAGATCAGATCCTGGTAGTTTTTCGATTTACTGCAAAATCGGAAACACTGAGATTGACCGTGCATTGTGCGACCTTGGTGCTAGCGTCAGTTTATTACCGTTGTCCCTTTACAAGAAGCTCAAAATTCATGAGCTTAAGCCGACACGGATAGCGCTACAACTAGCGGATCGGTCTATTAAGTATCCGCAGGTATTCTCGAGGATGTTCCTTTGAAAGTTGGGGATTATTATGTTCCCGTTGATTTTGTTGTCTTAGACATGGATGAAGACTCGAGGATACCAATCATTTTGGGTCGACCGTTTCTGAATACGGCCGATGCTGTAGTACATGTCCGAGCTGGTCGTCTTACCATGAAGATAGGTGACGAGACTGTTGAATTCACCCTGAACCATAATATGAAGCAACCGTCCATGAATGAGTCCGCATGCTACATTGATGTGCACGACATTTTGATTCAAGAGGTGTTTGATCAGTTCCGGGACATTGATCCACTTGAAATATCACTCCCAGAATCTAATACGAGTATCTACAGCAATTGGGAGGATATTGCGGAGCTTACACAGGCCTTGGATGATGATTTGGGCAAAAATTCAGAATATGTACAGACGATGGAAACGGACCAGTTCCATATGGAACCGGACCGGTTCCAATCTCGGCCAGTAAGCGGTTTTACTCAAACGATGGAAACGGACCGGTTCCATATGGAACCGGACCGGTTCCACTCTCTGAGCTCCTCGGATGTTTTTCACGTCGACGTACCCGATACCTCTACGAACGTCTCCGAACCCTCCTCGATGACTTCCAAAGACGTTCTAGAGACCAGAAAGCCACCACTTTTCATGGGGATGCTGAATAATGCGGATTGGAGCCTAGATAACGTCCCGAAGGTGGAGTTGAAGCCCTTACCTAAAAGGCTCAGGACGAAGGAACACACACACATGGATAGGAACACATAACTAGCATTGGAGAGAGGTACGTATCCCACTCATAATTCTATATCCATGTTTAAACCTTCCACTACAGATTGTCGAAACAGGAGCAATGAGCAAGAGAGGATCGAAACGAGCAAAATCATCGCTCAGACGTCTGCAAGATTCTCCTCCTGCACAAGTTTGGAAACCTAAGGAGGATAGACGGCTCAAACATCCACGAGGTACAAAAGATGCGCTTAATGCTCAACATCCAGGGTGGCGAAAGATCGATTATCTTCGCCTCTTAGGCCCTCCCATCATTTGAGCAAGATAGGTCGAGCTAATGACGTTAAACAAGCGCTTCTCGGGAGGCAACCCGAGCACTAGGTAACTTTTCTTTTTTTTTTCTTTGTAGCATAGGAAGTAGAGACCATGATTGTATTTTGGATCTTTCGGAATGTATTGCTATTATTATACTTTTGTTCGGATAACGTTTGTTGTTCTATGAGCATCAACTTCCGAGAGACAACATTGATAGGTTCCAGTTTACAGAGTTTGTGAGAGCTCTTGCGTTTGACGTGAGTTAACTTCATTGCGAGCGAACGAATTTCGCAGAGCTAAGCCTTCTCTATCCCTCTTATTGGTTCTTTCCACACGTTGCTTTCGATTCTAATTTTCCGGGCTAGAGTCTACACCGTGGACGGTGTATGATTCAAGTCTGGGGGGGAGGGGGTGGATAGATCATTCACACATTCAGGCCTATCTACTTAGGATTGCATTTAGTTTATGTGAATTTTATCATGGCATATAGACTTAGGAAAATTTTTCACTTTTGCATATCACTTTGCATTAGTTGCATTCACGTTTTCTTTTTCATTTTTTTCATATAGATGATTTTTGTTAGATTTGCATGATTGCATATGACATATAGATATAGGTTCATATAGGTTCACGTGCATACCTCGGACACCCGTTTTGAACATCATTTGGAGGATTTTTGGGAGGATAGAATAGGAATATCTTGATGATCTAGTGACTTTGTAGAACGTGGTTGAACCGTGTCGAATTGATAGTTCTCCAGACTTTCTATATATAGTTTGTGGGATGGAGTTGTTATTTGGAACCTACGGAGTTGAAACGACTATAACCAGGTTATAAGTTTCGTTTAGAACCTTTTCCGAGTCTTGCAGGTCGATGAAACCTAGTTCAACGAATACCTTGGGAAAATAAAGCATCTCGACACTCCGCTGTCAGAATCTCGTCAACGAAAATCGTTCGAGGACATGAGTGCATCGATCGATGGTTCGGGTCTAAGTTGTGGGTCAGACATCGCATAAAAAGAAAAAAATACAGAA
>NW_010967800.1:705695-705926 GCF_000463585.1 Tarenaya hassleriana | reverse complement strand
TCACGTTCCAACTCTCCTTCTTCTTCCCGAAATCCCGTAAAACTCTTATTTCTCTCACCAAAGCTCTCTAAAGTCTGTATAAAGTCCGTCCCCTCTTTTGGACGTCTGTAGAGTCTTTTTATAAACCCTAGGCGGTGCTCCCGAAGTTCTATTCCCGATCAAACTCTGAAAATTCGAATCTGGGCTTTTTCTGGGTTTTGACTCGGACCGAGTCAGTACTCTGACTCGACC
>NW_010967800.1:703012-705633 GCF_000463585.1 Tarenaya hassleriana | reverse complement strand
AATCCTAGATCGATCAAACCATATTCCTATGTGAATAATACGATCTATTCTATCGATTTCGATCCGAAACTAAACCCATATTCCTATGTAGTTCAGAATCTTGAAATAATTGGCCAAGGGGTCAGCAAACACCAATCGAATAAAGCACAAATCGATAGAACCAAAACAAATCCAAATCGCAACCAAGTTAGACTCATGTCGTCAGCAAGCGATCTTCACGTTCCAACTCTCCTTCTTCTTCCCGAAATCCCGTAAAACTCTTATTTCTCTCACCAAAGCTCTCTAAAGTCTGTATAAAGTCCGTCTCTTTTGGACGTCTGTAGAGTCCTTTTATCAACCCTAGGCGGCGCTCCCAAAGTCCTACTCCCGTTCCAACTCTGAAAATTCGAATCTGGGCTTTTTCTGGGTTTTGACTCGGACTGAGTCAGTACTCTGACTCGACCGAGTCAAAACGAGACATAAGAAATTCGGCCCGGCCCAATCTTCTGACTCGGACGTTCTGACTCGGGCATGTTGACTCGGGGTAGTCTGACTCGGGCGTTCTGACTCGGACTCCTCGTAACAGGCTTGAATTGGGCCATTTTCAGCGTGTTGACTCGGCCCACTTTCCATGGTTGACTCTGGCCGAGTCAGGATAGGAAGTTCTTGATGTATTCCATCCTTTTAGCTCCAGATTGCTTCCATCTTGGTCCGAATCTCATCCAAGACCTGTAATCCAATAAAAACACAACCAAACCGAGTTTCGTAGCCTAACGCGCCTATAATGCCTACAAATGAACATGATCCTCATATAAATCCTATAAAAACGTCCAGGAAATATAGAGAGAATTAGGATTTATCAATAGGCATTCTAGACGTGTTACGACACAAAAATCGGTTGTGCTTTAGTTTTGCAGAGTTACAGGTTTCGAAGATGATTGGACGCAAAAAAGAACGTTTTTGGAGCGTTAGAGATGAAGTTTGAATGAGGTATTCATGTTTCGAGATCAATAAATTTCTCTACAGAAGTCCAAATCATTCGAGACTTGGACCATTGGAAAGACCTTTTCAAGAGCTTCGCGTAGACACTAAAATCACGCAAATCCGACATCGGAGCTGAAAGTTATGAGCAAAATCGCGAAGCCTGAGAAATCTGCCAGAGACTGAAACCGGTCCGGTTCTAAATGGAACCGGCCGGTTCAAGAGGTCCGAGTTCACTTATTTTGGGCTGGTTCAAGTGTCCAGAAGGCCAAGAAAACAGAAGGTGGAACCGGTCCCGACGGAGAAAAACCCTAATTCGCGATTTTTAGAGTCCTAGAGGGAAAATGACTCTTGGGAGCCACCCTAGGGTTATAAAAAAGGCCTAGCCACGTCCTAGAACAGGGGAGAACCTTAGAGAACACTTAGATACAGACTTTTGGAGAGCTTTTGGGGAGAGAAGAATAGAAGTTCACGGGATTTCGGGAAGAAGAAGGAAGATTCGATCATGGAGGCTACACATCTACATGAGCTTTTCTCTCCTTTCTTTTATCTCCTTTTCTCTGTTCTTTCTATTGTTTTCCATGAACCGTGAGTAGATCCACGACTATGGGTTAGGGATTCGTTTGTGTTTTGGGTATGTTTGAACCCTAACTTGGATTTCGGTTTTGATTTGCTTCGGTTCTATTGATTTACGCTTTTATTGGATTGATGTTTGTTAACCCCTTGGTCAATTATCTTAGATTCTAAACTACATAGAGATATGAGTTAGTTTCGGATCAAAATCAATAGGATAGATCGAATTATTCACATAGAGATATGGTTTAATCGATCTAGGGTTGATGATAGCGTTCTTTATGCACCTAGGGTTAACTTGAATAGATCGAGAGATTGACGAGTTACTCTGTAGGTAGGGAGTTAGTAGACCGAGAGGTGAATTCTCTATCTTTGTTGCTTGATGATTCCCGAATACAAGTCATAATCATTATTCTCGCATGCTTCTTTATGCACCTAGGGTTAACTTGAATAGATCGAGAGATTGACGAGTTACTCTGTAGGTAGGGAGTTAGTAGACCGAGAGGTGAATTCTCTATCTTTGTTGCTTGATGATTCTCGAATACAAGTCATAATCGTTATTCTCGTATGCTTATCATATACCCATACACGCGAATACGATCCCGACACCCGTAGTCATCCTTGCTTGATAGTTTACTCGTTTTTATTTGCTTTCTTATTTTATTTTCCATTGATTCCACATATTTTCATCTTCACTTCCACTTCTACTTGCTTTGATTTAGTTTTGATTAGGGTTTAGATTTAGCTACCGGTCCTTGCGTTCGACCCCGTGTTACGACGATCCGTATCCTTGCGATTAGTTGTGAATCGGGTTATAGATTTTAGACTCGGTACACACGTATCAGTTACTCTTCAAATCTGGCTCATGTGTTGATATTGCAGGGATAAATTAACGGGTATGAAAAGTCATGATTGTCATGTCTTTATACAACGATTGCTTCCAATAGCATTTGCAGAACTACTACTTCCACAACATGTACACGAGAGTCTATCAGGTATGGTTGATATGTTTTTTTAAGGTTACTTGTTTTTAAGTATGTGAATATATATATATATATATATATATATATATATATATATATTTGATA
>NW_010967800.1:701734-702870 GCF_000463585.1 Tarenaya hassleriana | reverse complement strand
ATATATTTTGTTTAGATGGATGTACCCGTTTGAAAGATTTATGTATCATTTGAAGAAAAAGGCAAAACAGAAAGTCTTTGTTGAAGGATCAATCGCTGATCAGTATATCAATGATGAAATATCATTCTTTACCTCATATTATTTTGAAGATAATGTGGTAGCAAAGAGCAGAGGGACAAGAACATCATTCCATTGCGATGATGACCCTAGTTATCCGACGAATGCAGATATCCCCCATATATTTTACAGAAAAGAAAGATGTGGTGGTAAGGCTAGCGATGCCTATTTATCTGAAAAAGACTACCATGTGGTACATACTTTTGTATTGTTGAATTGTGAAGAAGTTCTACCTTTTGAAAGGTTCGTTTATACATTTAATTATTACTGTCGTGAACTATTTTTAAATTATTTCTTTTACAATTAATTAATTTACATGTTTTGTAGGATTTTTGATGAACAGTATACAACATGTATGGTGACATAAGTGACGAGGTGTTGACCAAAATTAAAGAAAAAGGGTTTGCTACATGGTTAAAAGTGTTGGTTTAGTGCTCTATGATGTACTGTTATGCGAGCTTTACTTAGATACATTTGATGTATTGACACTTTCTATAGTTTATGGATGAGTGTTTGATTCATTACGTATTGTGCATGCTTTAATATATTATGAAATCCATGTATTGTTATGAACAATACTAAACTCCCTAGTCATGTATCATTGTGGGAATAATGATATAACAAGACTAGTATGATGTGTGATTGATGATCATATAGATGATCATAGGTATTGGATACGATCAGAGTCATAGGTATTCGTTGGAGAACAGAATACTGGATGACCCGCATGGGATTGTCACATGGACTAGCGTCATGACTTGAATCTCATATGGCGGTTCCATGATTGGATCCTAAGACCTGAGATATCTACGGAATCCAACATGAGGAGTTGCGTGCTTTGAATACGTCAAACGTCCTGCGTAACAAGAGGACTATAAAGGCGTGTATCAGGTACGAAACGAATCATGTGTTGGATTGTAGATAGTCAAGACGGGATTTGTACCTCTCGTAAAAGAGAGAGATATCACTGGGCCCCTCGTGTGAGCGAGACTGTAGAAATGTGTAGCCGCACTATAGAC
>NW_010967800.1:700802-701637 GCF_000463585.1 Tarenaya hassleriana | reverse complement strand
GATCACGAACAAACTCTATTCGAGATAGGTAGTCATAGTGTCTTGCTAGAGACCGCCTATGACTTGTATATCCGGAATAGAGATTTCGGGTTATACTGCTATATCGGATGAGCCTACAGGGTCACACACACAGGAAAGGACGAATGCGCGAGAAGAGACGAGAAAATCCCGGTGGAGCAGAGGCCAAACCGACCGGTCTAGAAGGTCTAGACCGATCGGTCCAGCCAACCCAGACCAATCGGTCCAGACACATGGACCGGTCGGTCCGGAGATAACGTGTGACAGTCACACGGTCTGGAAAGTGTTCCAGACCGATCGGTCCGGACCTATGGACAGATCGGTCCAGACATAAAAAAAAAGCTCCAGACCGATCGGTCCAGACGTCAGGATTTCCCAAACTCGCTCTAATTAGGGTTTTAAGTGGGATAAACTTAGGGGAACGCCTCCGAATTCTCTTGGCACGATTTTCAGACCCTATTGAGAGGTTTTGAGAGTGAAAAACCTAAGAGAAATTGGGCACCACGATATCCTGCTCGGCCGATTTCAGCATCCCATGCAGTTCGGCTAAGCTCTTAGTCATCCCATGCATATGGTACTGCATCACGAATTTGTTATAGTCCTCGGGTAATGACATAAGGATCAAGTCTGCAACAAAGCCACCATCGAGGTTCACTCCCATACGCTCAAGTTCTTCAACATGAGCTCTCATGTTGAGGACGTGGGTGTTGATAGAGCTACCTCTCGGCATCTCCGTCTTCACCAGAGCTTTCAGCGTCTTGTACTTTTCAGTACGCGCTAGCTCCTCAAACATGATTTTGAGCTGATTGATCATATC
>NW_010967800.1:695204-698246 GCF_000463585.1 Tarenaya hassleriana | reverse complement strand
TATCCACACCTCGGGATGGATTCCAACGGTTGGAACTTGTCTGCTAGGACTCGAATCTCTATTCGATTTTGTGCTTCGAGAAAACGAGACTCTTCGGTTTTCGAACTCTTTGGATCTAACCCAAAAGCTCTCTCCAACCTCTGAAAGTCGGCACCAAAAAGTCTCTTCCGAATTAGGGTTTTAATCTCTTTCTTATAAAGTGATTTAACCCTAATTTCGGTTTAATTTCGGAAACACTGAAGCCCGGAACGGACGGTCCAGAAATGCATGTGGACCGTCCGTTCCAGCACGTAGAACGGACGGTCTGCTCACGTGGACCGTCCGTTCCAGACTTTCTGGAAGGGACAGTCCGTTCTGGACCGTCGGGTCTGGCACGGCGGACCGTCCGTTCCGGACTTCTTGTCCGTCCATTCCAGACCCTTCCGTCTTGGTTTTTCCGTCGTTTTTCTCGTGCGTTTTGTCCTTCCCTGCGTGTGTGACCCTGTAGACTCATTCGATATAGCTGTATAGTCCGAAATCTCTATTCCGGATATACAAGTCATAGGCGGTGTCTAGCAAGACACTATGACTACCTATCTCGAATAGAGTTTTGTTCTGATCTTACGAACGCCGGAGATGATTCCGGTTGATGATCCTTTTGTATCGTGATATCATATGTCGAACATAAGGCATGGACAAGCCACCTTATCTGATTCGACTGCTTTCTCGTTCACTGAGTTCGACTGTCTGAAATAGACGACGTTCGTCTATAGTGCGGCCACACATTTCTACAGTCTCGCTCACACGAGGGGCCCAGCGATATTTCTCTCTTTTACGAGAGGTACAAATCCCATCTTGACTATCTACAATCCATTACATGATTCGTTTCGTACCTGATACACGCCTTTATAGTTCTCCTGTTACGCAGAACGTTTGACGTATTCAAAGCACGCAACTCCTCATGTTGGATTCCGTAGATATCTCAGGTCTTAGGATCCAATCATGGAACCGCCATATGAGATTCAAGTCATGACGCTAGTCCATGTGACAATCTCATGCGGGTCAATCCAGTATTCCGTTCTCCAACGAATACCTATGACTGTGATTGTATCAAATACCTATGATCAACGCTATGATCATCAATCACACATCATACTAGTCTTATTATGTCGTTATTCCCATAACGACACAAGACTAGGGAGTTTAGTATCATTCATAATGATACACGGATATCATAACAGATCTAGTATGCAAGAACATGTAATAAATGAAATACTCTCATAAAACCCATAGAAAGTATCAATACATCAAATGTATCTAAATAAAGCTCATAAACAGTACATCATAGAGCACTAAACCAACAATGTGTAACTTGTAGATGAGTCAATCCCATTCTAGTGGTCGTTCCGGTAGCAGAGTCCGATCCCGAGGACGTGGGATCGGATCATCTAGATCACCATCTGTGCATCAGGATCAGGTGGTAGTCGAGCCTCCTCGACTAGATGTACCTTTCACGGGTGCTGCTTCGCCCCAATCCGTGAATGAAGGTGCATCTAGTCACGGTGCATCGCCATCGTTGCAGGAGATTCTAGCATATGCAGAACGTTATCTCTGACCTCATCTCGATCCGGATCACTCCCCCGGTTCTATTTGGTAGGTGTTTTTATGCGTATAATAAATATTTATTTTAATTTCTTTTAAATTAATATTATGAATCTGATTTTTGCAGCTTTGATCGTAATAACGAAGTGATTACGACTGTCGTCAGCATCTTTCAGTCGGACTTCAAAGGTCCATGGCGGAGTCTCATCCGTGTCCCCTCTATCTTATCTGCAACGTTGGTTCGGGGCTTTCGCGGTAAGAATTTTTTTAGTTAGATGTATTTATATTCATACAAAATTATAAATTTATTTTTTTAGCAAGCTTATTATTGGGACGAGTCCATTTATGACCAAGTCTACGCCGCTTGGAGGCTTGTCGTCCGAGATCATCTCAAGGACAACATTTATCGGTTAAAGTGCAGATGTGTACGACCTCCGTGGATGTCGACGGCTATCTACGATCAGCTCGTTACACATTGGGATTCAGAAGAAGGAACGCAGAAGAGTCAAATTTTCTCAAGCAATCGACGATCCCGAGCGGAGATTGAACGCGCACGCCCGACCCACACTGCAGGACATAGATCATTTGCCCGAGTCGCCCATGAGATAGTACGTAAATAAAAATTTAATTTTAAATTTGTTAATTTTTTTCTAATTAAATTTTTTGGGTGTAGACGCAGAAGAAATGTGAAGAACCTTCTGCGTTGCGATTGCTGCAGGAGACTCACCGTTGAGCTTACGATACTTATATCAGCGATCACGTTCAGGAAATCGAGGACGCGATTCAGGCAAAGATCACTGATCGTCTCTCCCAGTTAGAGGAGAGTTATGGATCGACCCAAATTTCGCCAACAGAAATCAATAGTCTCTATCTAGAGGTAAATTTATATTGATGTAATTGTTTAATTAAATTATTTTAATTGACATATACTTTTTATTTGGTAGGTTGTCCAACCGGATGCCAAAGGACATATCTACGGCGTCAGTGGAATGGCGACTCAGTTGGGTGGTGGTCATCCAGATGCAGCACCGATGGTCTCTGTTGGGTTTCCTGGGATCTCTAGAGCGAATCCTATTCCTAAGAGATCGATTCTAGGGTTTGCGCAGTGGATATAAAACAAAAATTTAATAAACCCTAGAACCATGCTTCTAATGAATCGTAGAAACGTTAGAACGCTTACCTCAATCGATCCGGGGCCTGTATCAACTGAAGAATTCGTCCGATCACTTAGGCAGGAAGATTACCTCGCCCTCTACATGTATCCACACCTCGGGATGGATTCCAACGATTGGAACTTGTCTGCTAGGACTCGAATCTCTATTCGGTTTTTGCACTTCGAGAAAACGAGACTCAGAACTTGTTGAGCTTTTTGGATCTCACCAAAAACTCTCTAAGAACTGCAAAAGTCGGCTGCCCAAAGTCTCTCCCGTGATTAGGGTTTTTTTAATCTCCTTCTTATAA
>NW_010967800.1:683221-684305 GCF_000463585.1 Tarenaya hassleriana | reverse complement strand
TTCGTTTCTGAAAGCCTTGAACATTTCAAGTGTTTCAGACTTATGTCTTATCAAATAGACATAACCGTATCGACTGAAATCATCAGTGAACGTAACGAAATACAGATAACCTCCTCTAGTTGGACAGCTCATTGGTCCGCATACATCACTATGTATCAGTTCCAATAACTCTGTCGCTCTCTGTCTTTTCCCTTTGAAAGGATGCTTTGTCATCTTGCCCATCAAACAAGACTCGCAAGATTCAAGAGACTCAAAGTCAAATGAATCCAGAAGACCTCTAGAATGAAGCTTCTGTATGCGCTTCTTGTTTATATGGCCTAGACGACAATGCCAGAGGAAGGTTGGGTTTAAGTCGTTCGGCTTAAACCGTTTGGCACAGACGTTATAGATTGACCTGTATCTAGACGGTTCGTCATCCAAAACATAAAGGCCATTAATATGGTAACCTTTACCATAAAATAAGTCACCTTTATAAATGGACAGACATTTGTTCTCAATAACAAATCTAAAACCATCCGAGTCTAAGCATAAAATCGATATAATGTTCTTACTGATAGCAGGAACAAAACAACAATCATGCAACTCCAATACAAGTCCAGAAGGTAAAGTCAGATCATCAGTCCCGCCGGCTAATGCAACAACTTTTGCTCCATTCCCTATGCGGAGATCTACTTTTCCTTTTGCCAATTGTCTACTTCCTCGCAACCCTTGCATATTTCCACAAATATGTGAGGCGCTTCCCGTATCTAATACCCACGACGTAGAAGTAAACAAATTAGCCTCTATAATGAAGACACCAGAAGTCGAAGCTTCTTTAAGCTTCTTCTTCTCCTGATCTTCCAGGTAGAGTCTATAATTTCTGTTCCAATGCCCAACGGCATGACAGAAATAACACTCTTCCTTTTTGGACTTTAGGCTTAGGTTCAATGACAACGCTTGTCACTTTCCACTTGCCCTTGCTCTTGGAACGCTTTCTTTTGCTGGAACTCTTTCCAACAACTACCATTTCACTCTTTCCATGGCTCTCAGCTCTCTTTTAGAATGACGCATTCAACTGATCAACTATCAAAGAATCGCCCATGTC
>NW_010967800.1:681423-682176 GCF_000463585.1 Tarenaya hassleriana | reverse complement strand
GAAGCTCCCACTCAATCAAGCATATCCAATATTTTGATTAAGTCACATGCATTCTTTCACTATGGACCATCCATAAGAATAAATCATGTTTTTTGAGTCACAGTTTATCAAATTAAGCAACGATTGCATAATCGGACTTCGAAAACGAAAAATTTCGGAATCTGGACCTCGGACCGTCCGTTCTAAAGATAGAACGGATGTTCCAGGATGGCAGAACGTTCAGTCTCGAAGCCAGAAATGACGTTCCGCTCAGTAGCCAAGCAGAACGGACGTTCTGCTGGGGACGGAATGGACAATCCACGACTGTAGAACGGACGGTCCGCTCTAAGCCATGGAACGGACGGTCTGCGTGACAGAACGGACGGTCCGCACTTCGCAGAACGATCGGTCCAACCACAGAACGGGACGGTCTTGCCTCAGCATCTGGAACGAACGTTCTGACATTCAGCCCGCCCGGTCCAGACCTGCAATTCGAGGTTCAACCTCCCGTTCCGCAGCTCCAGTCCGCCACCCCGGACCGTCCGGTCTGGCTTACCCAGAACGGAAGGTCTAGGGTTCATGAACGTGATTAGATCACGTTCTACCGTGTTCTCGGCCCCGATCAGATCCGAAACTGACCCGAATTCTCCTGTGAACCCAAAATTCGAACTCCTGCACTCTATGCAACATGAAACATGCAATCTACACTAGATTCAATCATAACATGCATAGAAATCAAAGCAAACTTGGATTCAAACAATTCAAATCCTAAAA
>NW_010967800.1:642498-680789 GCF_000463585.1 Tarenaya hassleriana | reverse complement strand
TTTTTAATCTCCTTCTTATAAGGTGATTTAACCCTAATTCGGTTTAATTTCGGAAAAACTGAAGCCCGGAACGGATGGTCCAGAAAAGCACGTGGACCGTCCGTTCCAGCACGTAGAACGGACGGTCTGCTCACGTGGACCGTCCGTTCCAGAAAAGTCTGGAACGGACAGTCCGTTCTGGACCGAGTCTCTAACAAGACACTATGACTACCTATCTCGAATAGAGTTTGTTCGTGATCTTTACGAATGCCAGAGATGATTCCGGTTGATGATCCTTTTGTATCATGATATCATATGTCGAACATAAGGCATGGACAAGCCACCTTATCTGATTCGACTGCTTTCTCGTTCAGTGAGTTCGACTGTCTGAAATAGACGACGTTCGTCTATAGTGCGGCCACACATTTCTACAGTCTCGCTCACACGAGGGGTCCAGCGATATCTCTCTCTTTTACGAGAGGTATAAATTCCGTCTTGACTATCTACAATCCAGCACATGATTCGTTTCGTACCTGATACACGCCTTTATAGTCCTCCTGTTACGCAGGACGTTTGACGTATTCAAAGCACGCAACTCCTCATGTTGGATTCCGTAGATATCTCAGGTCTTAGGATCCAATCATGGAACCGCCATATGAGATTCAAGTCATGACGCTAGTCCATGTGACAATCTCATGCGGGTCAATCCAGTATTCCGTTCTTCAACGAATACCTATGACAGTGATCGTATCCAATACCTATGATCACCGCTATGATCATCAATCACACATCATACTAGTCTTATTATGTCATCATTCCCATAATGACACAAGACTAGGGAGTTTAGTATCATTCATAATGATACATGGATTTCATAACAGATCTAGTATGCAAGAACATGTAATGAATCAAATACTCTCATAAAACCATAGAAAGTATCAATACATCGAATGTATCTAAAGAAAGCCCATAAACAGTACATCATAGAGCACTAAACCAACAGTCTCCACGTCGCACTCACTAAGGAGGTCGAGACGTTGAAGAAAAAGATCGAAGAGTTCGAAGAGGATCGCAGAAAGAAGCTGAGGCACGGATTGCGCGTTACGAGACGCTTTTCGCCGGCTATTTCCTCCTCGTGACGACCCACCAACGGCGTAGGAGATGCAGCATAACTCATTTCTGACTCCTCAGTCCGGAGTCGGATCTCAGCCCGGAGTCGGACCTTCTACGGCACCGGAGGACCAAAGAACCGGATCAGATAATCCACATAACTATTTTGTTTAATTTGTTTTAAATAAATATTTTTTATTTAATAAATACTTTTTAATTTTAAATAAATATTTTTTATTTTTTTATTTTTTTAAATTACTGTTTTATTTTATTTAATTAAAATAATTATTATTTATTAATAAAATTTATAAAAAAAAATTTATATCCAAATTGCGACGGACTGCGACCGAAATCTCTATCGCTATTTAGCGACAGAAAAAATGTGCCGCAACTTCACAACAATTATATAGCGACAGATTACCGATCGATATATCTGTCGCTACTTAGCGACTAAAAAATTGCGACAGATATGTCTGTCGTTGAGCGACACATTTCCGACAACCTTACTTGGTCGGTATTTGCGACAGAGACCTATAGTTACTTGTGTCGCAAATGTGCGACAGATCAGCATTCACCGATTAACGACGCATTACTAACACAGTACTTCTGTCGCAAATTTGCGAACGACTACCTACAGAAATATTTGTCGCAAATTTGCGACAGAATCACGACCACACTGATTTTGCGACAACGATTTGGCGACAGAAATACGTCGGTCGTCATCTGTCGCAATTTTTTTTTTTGCAACAGAATTCTCTTCATGTTGCGACCGATATTTCCATCGCAAAATCTAACATTTCTTGCAGTGAAAAATCTTCATTTTTTCTCTCACTATAGATGTATTCGACACTTGCATTTCTTGCATTTGTACATATAGACATCACCTAGTCTTGCATTGCATTTGTTACATATGTCTAGATCATATAGGAGCATATGCATTTCATAAACCGTTTTGAGTTGAGCTTGATCGATGATGAGATGATGGTGATAGCTGCTTAGAAATTGCTTAGCGATTTGGACTTAGACCTCTAAGTGTTCGAGTAGATTGTCGATAGTAGGTCAATAACGAACCCTCTCTTTGATGCTTGCGATTCTAGGTTGTGGGGTATATTGTTGTCCTTAAGTATGCCAAAGAGTAGGATTGACTGAACCCAGGTTAGTATCTCCCTAAAAACCGTTCCCGAATCTTCTCCCATAGGATAGATAGTCTCTTGGAAAGAATTTTGTAGGAATAACCGAAGAAAGTGTATATATCCCAACACTCCGCTGTCACTATATCATTAATGAAAATCATTCGATGACATGAGTGCGTCGAAATTCGATGGTTCGGGTCTAAGTTGTGGGACAAGTGTCATGATCATTAGAGAAAAGCAAAAGCGGAGACGCTTGTCAACTTCAACGTTCTAGAAACTCGGGATACTACTCTCTTGAAAGGAAGAAGAAAAGAAAAAAAAGAGAATAAAGAGAAAGGAAAAAAATGTGAATAGAATAAATGAAGAGACAACACATCTTAGAGGAGAAAAACGGTATATAGGTTTATGAGGGTGCTTGGAAGTAGTGATTACTCTTATGGTATACTTGGGACGACATAGAAACCCCATACTTAGAAAAGTTTAGCTGACAAGAGACAATAGCTAGAGTAGCCTAGATTCGATTCTATTCCCATAAGCTGAGTAGTGGATGTGCAGCTAGATCTTGAAACTCATCAAAGACCGATCTCTTACTCACCACCCTGCTCAGGCTATGTGTTTCATTGATTTTATTTGCTCGAGGATGAGCAAAGATTTAAGTTCGGGGGATTCGATGGCTCTGATTTTATCTAGATTTCATCGCGACATGCCTTTGGTTTTTAGACGTTTTTTACACATCTCTAGGCATTTTAGAGCCCATTCAGCTCTTCGGGACTATTTTGCGGTTTTTAGCAGGTCTACGAGGAGAAATGCAGAAATTCGACGTAAGGCAAGAAACCACAGACTTGGATTAGACTGAATCAATGCCGATTTGGCCGAACCAGACACCCGAGGATTTGGAGACTTTGCAGGAGACATGTAGACCCAAACTGTTGTGTAGGAACCGAAACAAAGAGCCGAGAAGAAGAGACGTCGTCTGGACCGACCGGTCTGGGCAAAGACCGATCGAGACATCGCCAGACCGTTTCGGTCCGGAAGAAAACGCGTCGTTGCGAGGGATCTGAAGACCAAGACCGGTCGGTCTAGGCACTACCGCCGTTTGGACCGACCGGTCCAGGGAGAAGAAACGCGTCGCGAGGATACGAGCGCCAAGACCGGTCAGTCTAGGCAAAAAACGCCGAGAAAAAGAGGCCTAGACCGGTCGGTCTACACCTAGACCGACCGGTCTAGGCGTACTGACAGACTAAAATCGCGATTTTCGCGATTTCTAGGGTATTCTGAACTTGGAGAACGAAGGGGGCGACGGTTTTCTCTCATTTTTGAGACCTAGGACCGAAATCTTGAAGGGAAAACAAGGAGATTTGCTGAAGATTGAAGAGTGAAGACGTTATTGAGCATCTCTCTCCCTTCTCTCTATGTTTCATCTTGTTTTCTTGATGTTGTTGAACATGGTTTGTGAGTGGTTTCTTATTGTGGGATGAGGTATTAGCCCTCATCTAAGGATGCTTGTATTCACCTTGGACCCAAGAGTGTGCCTTGTTTATGCTTTCAAACTCTTGCATTGAATGAAAATTTGGTTCTTCATGTTTGTCTCTCTTGAATGAATTTTTAGGAAAACCTAGGATTTATGAATTGAGTGATGCAATTGCTTGGGTTTTGATTGCTAGAGGTTGATGAATGGTGTTATAATGCTTTCCCTTAGATGAAAATCTTGTGGGTAGATTTTAGGATTGAGAATTTCATGGAGACATGGGTTCTTGATAGTTTGATGCATTCATTGAATTGGTTGAGATTGAACGCGAAGAAATTCGGTTCAATCCAACCTAGGATTATGACAAGGGATTTGAATGCGGAGAGGATGGAAGTCTGATCCGAAAGACGCAATCACCCGCACTCAACGAAGGAGGCTCTCGAATTCACGTTTTCGGTAATGGAAGTCGAAGAGGAAAGAAGATGGAACTTTGGCTCAATCACCGACCAATCTAGGGCGCTCGAACTCAAGCCAAAGTCGAGGAAAATGTATGGAAAATGATGGATAGGGTCTCGGACAAACCAAGACGGGATTTCTCGGACAAACCGAAAGAATGTCGGACACACCAACAAGAGTTTGAGACAAGCTCGAATTTACTTAATTCATCTTCCAAAATATAATTACAAATGAGTTCTAACATGGTTTAAATAGATGATAAAGTTGGATAGAAATTAATGACAAAACAACATGCAAAAGGGGTAGGAGCCTTTTAGCAATTAATGAGGTGGTTGGGAAGATTATAGCTGTTGGGACTTTGCTTGCAGCTCAAGAAGCTTTCTTTTGCATGTAGGGCTCGGTCATGATGGTGAAGACATGATGCAGGCCATGTCGGGATGTGTCGGCCTCGTCTTTGTCCCGTATCCCGCTCAAGACTTTATCAATGACGCCATATAGTAGCTGGCAAAGTGCTCGAGCTTTAGCGCGAGTAATTGGTGGCTCGGCTCTAACGTATGCTCGGGGAGCCTTCATAGCGTGCGCGTCAAGTCTAGATTCCGCGGAATCGAATGATCGTGTAGCGTTGTGACCTTCCGAAGAAATTGGTAACTCATGCTCGGCCAAGTCGGCATTGTCGTCGGTCTCGTGTGCTCCTTCTGTTAAGCTCCCGTCCTCGTCCAAGTTAGCAGCTCCGATGTCCTCATCATTCCCTCCCCCTTGAGAAGGTTTTGTCCTCAAAACATGCTAACCTACATCAAACGGGTCCAAGTCAGCATCGTTAAATACGTAAGTCGAATTTTCCATACCTTGATTGCAGGTTTTGTCGAGATATTCGCCAAGTATATGAAGATTTTGTTCTCGCGCCTCTTCTCGTTCAAAAGGCTCATCCTTCTTGATTGTCCTTGTGTTTAAGGCGGTGTTACGCCTTGAGGCATTCATGGTGCAATGGTAGACGCATTTGGCTCCTTGAGCACGGATGAACTGTGGAGGCATACATGTGGGATTTGTCGGACTCTTCTCGTCGTCCTTGTACAAAATCTGCAACGTAGTACCAATTCCTTGATCATAGACAAGAATAAAAAGTAAAACGATGTTACCACGTAAGCTTCTCGTATCAAGGTGGGCAAGCTGCATATATCCGCTTAAGTCGTTAGGTGGCCTCTTCGGGATTTGGCCGGTAGATGTCAAAACTTTCTTTGTAACAATCCCCACTTCCTTCAAATCCAAAACCTGTGAACTACGATAAACTTCTAGGGGAACAATTTTGTTAGTGTGCTCCTTAAGTTTCTCGTGAAAATATACGTTTTGGAGCTCCCCCATTTGTTGTATAAATTGCACTATATACTCCTCAAAGCAAGAATCATAGATAAGGATAAAAATCGGAACGAATTTACCAGTTAATGATCTACGCCTTTGACATATGATCCATGTGTGCTTGCCAGAGGTGTCATTCGACATCGGTGAAGGTTTGTTTAGACTTTTGATGCCATCATATTCCTGCTTGTTACTCGTGACTACAATGCATTCTCCTTGACATCTTGCCACTCTTCATTCACATTCGCCAAACTCTTAGGTTTTGTTTCCGTCACAAAGTCGGGGTTCTCGACCGTTTCTTTCTTTTCGGTCACGCTCTTGGTCTCCTTGTCATATGGAACTTTGAAATCCTCCTCAAGATGTCTCCCCACAGCCATCGCGATTGAGTTATATGCCCCGTTATCCTTGATGCTCACCTCTTGTCGGATGGAACTTCCACTGGGCAAATGACTTTGGTTCCTACACTCCGAACACGGAACCTCACAAGTAAAATGAGTACACGAGGAAGAAGTTTTGTTACCTCGTGTGTGGACTTCTCTTTTATATAAGATAATTTCGTCTTTTCGAGCATCAAGATTTTGCGCCTTGATTGGGTCTCCGGTATTGGAAAAGTTTTCGTGTATAGGCGTTGGCGTTGGCGTTCGTTGGCACCCATTCTTTGATGGCTTCTTGTTCATTTGTCGCTCTACTTGAATTGCCGTATGCACAAGATGTCTCAAGTCACGGTATATGTGTGGGTTTACCTTTCTAGCGATTTGTTTTTATAAGCCTCCTAGGAAGTGCAGCATGAGACTTTTTTCATCGTCTTCGATTCTTAAGTGTGCAACGAGCTGCTCAAATTCTCTGTAGTAGTCTTCAACCGTTGTGTCTCACTGCATGATGTTATCAAATCTATATTGCAATTCACGGAGACAATGTCGGGGTACATAACTTTTCCGCATGAGGATTTTCATCTCCTTCCAAGTGAAAACCGGATCATAATGTGCTCGTCGGTGTTCGATCTCCTTTTGTTCCCACCACATGAGAGCATTCTTCGCAAGATGGACAGCCGCGTATTGGACCTTGCTTCGGTTGGACAATGAATAGTATTAAAAAATGGCATCCATTTGGCGCTCCCACTCGAGATATTCCTCGGAATCTTTCTTTCCCGTGAAATCGGAAGATTTGATCTTTGGATCAGCCCTTAGGCCTCGAGTTGGTCGATGATACTCTCGGTCATATGGGTCCTTTAATTCGCCATCATCTAGGGGTTCATGGTTGGGCCTCTTTGGTTTTTAGGCATGGTGCTCTTCCCTTCACTTCGTCTATTTGGCTCCCTAGCAGATTCCACGGGTTCGCTCACCTCCTCAAGTCGTGTGAGACGATCTTGAATCTGCTGTAACATCCTATAAACCGAACTGTCACTAGATACGTTTGCCATCGGTAACGAGAAAGCAAGACACGTTATATGCAAGTCAAAAAAATGTGCAATCTGTACGTATCCTCTCAAGCAATGTGCAATGGCAATCAAACAAACAGCTGGCGTACACGTATTAAACAAACAGTGGACGAATACGAAAATGAAACACACAACGTGCAAATCAAATCAAATACAACGTGCTAGGCAATGACGTGCGAACTACCAAACGACTAACGTAATGGAAACGAACAGCGGAAACACGAAACATACAGAAGATTCAAACACTTGAAAATGATCAGCAAACACGTCAATCAAACGTGGGATCGAAACAGAACAATGAACGTGTGATAACAATCAACGGTTCTGGCACACAACACGTAATAAGACAGATTTTGCCAGCGTGCAGATTTTCAATGGTATGTCAATCAACGTGAGTACAACTAGCTCGATCCTAGACACACACAAATGTGCAAGAGACTCACGAACTCGCTTCGCACAACTGTTCAAGATGTTAAGCGAACAAAGTGAAATTCGGAAGATTAACAGTCCACGAACACACACAATCGTGCATTGCCAAGCTATAGACTAAGATCGGTCAAGGAGTGATCTCACCGGGGTTTAGCTGCGATTTAGGCTCGTGAAACTCGATCAATACTCCTCGGGCACAACCTGCAAATCGTAGCGACACAAACTCAGATTTCGGAATGTGTTTTGTGAAATCGTTTTCGACTTTTTCAATAGAAATTGAACAAAGGACAAAACAGAATTTGTAAAAGGATAGATCTCACCCGGGGAACGTCCTATGGCTCGAGTAAGCTCTGATACCAAAATGATGTAAGCCTCCCACGTCCCAGCAAGCAGCGGAATTTGACAGCACGTTCCAACACCGATCACCCGCACAAGTGCACTCGAACTCGATGAAGGAAACGAAGGATAGTTTTGGATGGTTTGAATGGATGGCTTTAGGATCAATCATAGGCCTAGAATGGCACTCGAACTCAATCCTAAAGTGGTGAAATGGATGAAGAAATGAAGGAGAAATTCCCTCGGACGAACCAAGGGTGACGCGTTCGGACAAACCGAAGAGATAAGTGTGCTCAAACAAACCAAGGCAAAAAGAGAATAATTCTCCAAATAGATTTCGAATAGATCTGAACAAAAAGTGATCTCCAATGTCTTACAAAGCAGAATATAAAGGCATAAAGATGTTACAACAACTAGTTTTGTAATTAATGATCAACTCATGCATGAAAAGCACAATAAATGCATTGTTTGTTCCAAAACATGTGTTGTCCAATGCATTGTATTCTAAGTAGCTTCCTTTGTCTTTCTTCAAGCATAACCCATGTCTAGGGTTCCCAAGATAGCTAAGTTGCACGTCTTCACTGATCCAAGAGAGATGTCGTTCGGATCATTGGCTCGGAGTTCGTCCAATGTGCGAGAAACGAACGTATTGATACGTTGTCGTAGAGTTCGTGGCTTGGCTCGAGTAAGAGGTGGTTCGATTCGTGAAGAAGACACTTGAGACGTTCTTGCTTTTGGTTCTCCCTCAATTGTAGAATTGGTCGAGTGTTCTCCCGTGCTATCCGCAAGCTCCATATGCTCGGCAAGCTCTGCATGTTTCGCAAGCTCATTGTGCGCCTCCTTGTGCGCCTCCTTGTGCTCCTCCTCGTACTCCTTGCTTTTGATGTCCTCATCATTCCCTCCCTCTTCAGAAGGTTTTGTCCTTAAAACTTGCTTACCTGTATCAAAAAGATCCAAGTCAGCATCATTAAATATGTAATTTGTATTTTCAATACCTTTGTCGAAGTTTTTCTTGTGGGGTTTGCCACATATATGAATTCTTTGCTCCTGCGCCTTTCCGCGTTCAAATATTTTGTCATTCTTGATAGCCATGAGTCCGGGGTTTGGGCTAGTCATTCCCTGTGGGTTTGAACTCATTGCTTCCTTCCTTTTATTCAAGCAAATGTCCTTCTCCCAAGTTTGTAATACCTGCAAACCAAAAACATTTCCTAGGGAAGTAGATATGCTAATGCAATAAGTGTACCCGCGAAATTCTTTGTAATAACATTCCATTCGTACCGTTTCCTTTTCTTGCACAAGCTTCACTATATGATCGTTAAAACAAGAGTCATAAACAAGAATGTAAAGAGGAACAAATGTACTGGTATTATCTTCTAGCGTGTAGCCTATGAGACTCGTATGCTTATCGGGTGGCCACTTTGGGTGTTCCTTGGTTATCATGTAGTCCTTGAGTCCATCGACATTGATCCCAAATTCTTGTCTGTCTCTCTCGCATTGCAGAAGTTTGGTTATGGGAAGGACAATATAGTCCTTGCATATTTTCTGCAATGCCATCGTGGACTTTTCAAGTACGGCTTCCTTTGACATTTCTTCGTCCATGTTTTTCTCGATTTCTTGGGCGGTCTCTTTCTAGTCATCTTTCGCTTCTTGAGGTCCTTTTTCAAGTATGTCTTCATTTTCCTCAGTCATCAATATGGATTTGTCCTCCAGAACATCCGTCATAGTCATTTCTTGATGCTCGAGATATTCATGACCTTGCTCTCGGTGCTCCTGACATGTAGTCTCATTAGTAGACGCAATATAAGAAGGGATGGATTCATTACCTAGTAGGATTGTTGGTGTTTCCTCCTCTTGTTGGACTTCTTCTTCCTTCATCTTGTGCTCATCTTTGGTTCCCCTGAAACTCTCTTTTGAGGGGGCTTCAACAAGTATGTTTATGTCATCTTTGATTCCACTTGCCTATTTTGTTGGTTTTGATACTCGATTTGGCAAGCTAAGTCTAGTAGCTCTTGGAGGTTTTGGTACGAATACCTCTCAACTTTGCGGGCAATCCGCTCTTGGAGTCCACCTATGAAATGGTTTATTGCAAGTTCCTCATCACCTTCTAACTCTAGTTGGATCCTAACTCGGTTAAATTCTTCGTAATATTCTTTTTACCGACCTATTGCCTTGCGCTATATACCTATAATCCTTTTGCACTTCTCGAAGAAGGTGAGGTGGAAGGTAACGTCTATGGTTAGGTTTCGTCCTTGATCTAGGTAGAATTCGATGTCTAGATGGTTCCTCAAAGTCTATACCCTCTTCATATGTTCTAACCCGCTGCCCATATCTAGGCTTTCTAACAATGCCGTCAATGGGTTCCAATGTTGGGGTCCTAACGGGCAATATTGCTGAAATACCCTCCACCTGCTACATTTACTTCTATTCATACTCTTCAAACAAAAAATTAAACAAAAAAGTAGATTGAACATGGCAAAAGACAATAAAACCCTCATAAAAGAATGTAAAGACAAAAAAATCCTTCTTTTTCTCAATTTAAAAAATTCAAAATAAAAACATAAAGTAACATTTTATTATCTTCTTCTCTCGACTCTTTTCTCTCTCTCCTCTCTTTCACCATTTTTGTTCTTTCTCTAAAATAAATCAGAGATTTTCATCGCTAAATCTCTATTTTCCTTAAAAATTTTATTTTCATTTTAAATCTCCAACTAGATTTGAGATTCGATGAAGAAAAACAACGACAACGAAGAAACATAACTTCAAAATCATCATTGTATTCATTTTCGTCACAATCTTCAACCAAGAATGAAATCCTTATGCAGATTGCGGCATTAGACGAACACATGGTAGGTTAAACGAACACTTCTTTTTAGATTGGTTGGATTTTGAAATTTATTGTTGTTAAGTTGAAGTGCAATTTAGGGTTTTGGGTTTCTGAAATTTTGGGGATTTTGAAATAGAATGTTGGTTTTTAAGTCAAATAATCGATTGGGATGTGAAATGATTAAAATCGAGTTAAATGAGTCAGTTTGAATCACAAAGTCATTCAGAACAGTCATATGAGTTACAATATCATATGGGTCAATGTATAAATATATGAATGACATGATGGTTTGGGTAATATATATGGTCATAATCATATAAGCCACATGGTCATAAAATCATATAGGTGACATGATCGTATGATCATAAAATCATAGGACATATGGTTATTTAGGTCACATAATCCAACATCTGAGTATATAAACTATGATTTCATGGACAATGGTCAATGGTCACATAGTACAAATCATATGTTCACATGGTCACAAGGTCACACGGTCACATGGTCACATGGTCTCATGGTCACACGGTCACACGATCACACGGTCACAAGGTCACACGGTCACATGGTCACATGATTTAGTATAGTAACAAGGTGTCATATATATATTTTCTTTCAGGGAATCAAAAATATACTATATGTATGAATGAATGAAGAAACACTTTTCTTTTATATGGAGAAGTATGAAGGAAGTACAAATCAAACGATTATCTCTTTGGTGCAACATGTAGACTTGAATTCGGAAAGCATATGCTAGAAAAAGATTCGTAAAATAAAAATTTATTCCATAAAATCTATAAAGAAGAAAAAGAAGAGTAAAATTCCGATGAAAAAAGGAAGAAAAAGAAAAAATAATAGAAGATGAGCGAGAAGAAGAAGAAATACCATAACAAGAATAATAACAAAAGTTGACAATACATAATAGATCGTGATAATTTATCGGCAAAATAATTTGGACTGCCTTTTTTTATATTCGAACTCTAATTAAAAATCTGAACTTTTTAATATTTTACAAAAAAAAATTGGGTTGAGAATGTTGTAGGTAAAAATTTAGGGTTAAAAATTAAGAGGAAATTTCTTTTATATATTTTTTAGATGATTTTATGTGAAAATAGACCTACCAAAATATATTAATTTTATTCATAAAAAATTGAACTTTTTAATGTTTTATAAAAAATTTTGGGTTAAAAATATTGCAGGTGAAAATTTGGGGTTAAAAATTAGGAAAGAAAAAATATAGGGTTAACAAGAAAAATATGTAGGGTTGAATATTCAAATTAGACCCCACATTAAAAGTAAAAATAGAAACAATAATTATGGCCCCACAAAACATAAAAATCTGGTGAAATTCTGACTAGTTCTTCGGTGGACCCCACAATACATTTCAGTCACAATGGGTCACAGTCGGTCACAACCGGTCATAACCTTCGATCCATGCGATTTTTGTTAATTTAATCACTCTACAATACTACACATCTCTTATAATCCCATTTTATATTGTTTCAAACATTAAAATATGGTTTTTATGATTTTTATGTTTCAAGTTATTTTTTCAAATGTGTTCCTATATGTTTCATAATGTTTTATGAGTACTTTTGATAAATTTGGTATATTTCATCCATAAACCCTTTAAAATATTTTGAAAATTTTTCACACACATTATATATTTGATATATAGACTCTGATAAATCATCCCAAAACTTAAAAATTAAAATTTGATCTATATTTATTAACATATTTCGGTCAAGGGTCACAATCGGTCACAATGGTCACACAATGCAAAATTACACTTCGGTCACATGGTCACATGCCGGTCACAATGGGTCACAACGTTGACTCATGTGAGTTTGTTTATCTAGTGTGTAACACGAGTTAAATACATGCGAAATCTATCTTCAATAATATAATATTATTATGGTGCAAACATAATATTATATAAAAGTTATAACACTATATTGTTCAAATACATTACAACATCATTAACAAAAAAATCTTTGATATTATTGTACAAATGTTTTGTAACACGTTATAATACAAATACACTACGAAATTATTATACAAATTTGTGGTGCTCTGTTCTTCACTGAATCAAATTATATGTTTATGTTATTTTGAACCCTTTTTAAGTGTACTTTTGTTTGTTTGACATTATCTTTTTTATGTATTTATAAAAAAATCTGAACTTCTTAATGTTTTTTTACAGAAAATTATAGGTTTAAAATGTTGTAGGTGAAAATTTGTGAAGAAAAAAAATTTGGGGTTTAAATTTGGAAGGGAGAAAATTTGGGTTAAAATTTGGATGAGAAAAAGTTTGGGTTAAAATTGAATTTGAAAAATTTTGGGAGGGAAAAAAATTGAGGTAAAAATTTGGGAGGAAAAAAACTTGGGGTTAAAATTTGAAAGAAAAAAAATATAAGGTTAAAGAGGGGGTTGAATATTCAAACTGGGCCCCACGAAACACAAAAATCTGGAAAAATTCTGACTAGTTCTTTGTGTGGGCCCCAGGTCACAATGGATCACAATCGGTCACAACCTTTGATCCATGCGATTTGTTTTCAATTTAATCAACCTACATCGTCACATATCTCTTATAAGCCTATTTTATATTGGTTTGAACATTAAAATATGGTTTTTGCGATTTTTTGGTTTCAAAGTTACTATTTCAAATGTGTTCCTACATCGTTTCATAATGTTTTATGAGTATTTTTTGACAAATTTGGTATATTTCTTCCACAATCCCCTTAAAATATTTTGAAATTCTCTCACACACAATATATATTTGATATATAGACTCTAATAAACCACCCCAAAGCTTTATAATTAAATTTTGACCTATATTTATCAACACATTTCGGTCACGGATCACAGTCGGTCACAATGGTCACATAGTGTAAAATTGCACTTCGTTCACATGGTCACATGCCGGTCACAATGGGTCACAACGTTGGTTTATGTGAGTTCATTTATTTAGTGTGTAATAGAGTCAAATATATGTGAAAATTCATATCGAATCAAATATATGCAAAATTTCATCTTCAATAATACAACCTTGGTATGGTACAAACACAATATTATTTAAAGGTTTTAACACAATACGAATCAAATATATGCAAAATTTCATCTTCAATAATACAACCTTCATAATAATCAGAATTGTCATAACATACTATGGTACATATATATGACTATAACATATTACAAATGCTAAAACAACGAAAACATAAAAAATTAGAAGAAAAGAATAACAAGATCAATAAATATACATGAAAAAACCGATAATGTGACAGTAGCTTGTATGTTTCTAATTGTCTCGTTGATTTACCCTTAATTTCGTCCAATTTCGTTGGATTTTTAAGATAAAATAGAAAAAAAGAAGAGAGAGAAAGCACAGAAGAGAGAGAAAGCTTGGTGGAGATTAATGATGGGAGGAGATAGAAATCGAAAAAAAAGGAAAGATAAACCGAAAAAAGAAGAGAGAGAAATTAGGGTTTTTTATGAGAGATTTTTTTAATTAAAAATTAAATATAAAATAATATTACAAGGTTATTTTGGTAATCTAACAAAAAAGAGGGTAGATTGGATGTTGGAATTTTTTTTTAAGAAGAGGGTAGAAGTAGAAGTGTTTGTAGCACATTGAGGGTATTTTAGAAGTTGACCCGTTCTAACGCGTCGTGGAGAGTTGTCGGGTTCTTGGGCTCTAGGATCAGATCTCCTAGCCTTCTCTAATCATTCAAGACGATCTAGGATGTGTTGGAGTGTTAGAACCACAACTCCCTTGCTAGACTCGTGACTTGCTGCCTCATTCAACATAATGAACATGTTAGCTTATTCCGAGCAAAGGAAACATGCAAGACACGTAACAACAATGATCACACGATTAAGGCAATTTCGATGAAGTCTTTTAGCAGCAATTAACAACAACAACGTCTAGCACAAATCACAGCAAGCACACAACAATATCAAGTAGATCATATCCCACTTAACACAGAACCTAAACCGATGCAAAACAGAGCACACCAAGATGAATGTTTCACAACAGATTTTCGGATGATGAACAACAACTTCATGAATCAGATTTTGATCAGCATGGATTATGGATGGTTGATGATTGAATGATGATCAAATGAAGATCAAATTCGATGCAAAACATAAACAAATACCCACTCAGACACAAACAGATTTCTGCACTACACAAAACAGATTTTCCGCAATGTTCGAACAGATTTTTTATCACGTTTGCGAGCAGTTTTCGATCAAACTAAGGGATGGTTTCGTTCTGATCAAATTATACATGGATTGTGAGTTGAATAATGAACAAATGAAAACAAAATTCGCAACAAGACACAAATAAAATCACACACAAACACAACAAATTTCTGCGCAACACAAACAGAAATTTTTTAGCAATATGAAAATGAAATCGTGTAGGGATGGAGAGATATCACAGAGGGGAAGTGATAACACGATTTTTTCATCTATTTCAAAGCCCATTGTGTAGCACTTTTGCATCGGTTTTGTGCATTATTAGATATTTAGGATCATTTCAACACTGGGTTTTGTTTCTTCCGCAATCTCTGGTGATTGAACAGGTAATGGACACATTATGGATGTCAGAGGAACATAATCGAGGACTTCAGAGCATATTGGACCGGAACAGAACGATTAAGGCATTTCCAGCTCGAGTTGCACTTGAACACGACCGTGTCGAGTTTAAACACGACCGTGCAAAGGCAAGGAAACGAAGATATTCTTACATACAATTGACACGGACCGTGTCGAGTCAAACACGGCCGTGTCGAGACGCAACTCGCGCGTGTCCATCCGGTGCAGAAGCGCATAGTTTTGATCAGACAATTGACACGGACCGTGTTCTACCCCAACACGGCCGCGTTACGTTTCGAGAAAACTTCCTATTTTGCATCCGAACTTCCGTTTTCAGAATGGAAAGAAGCCTAGCCGTCAAAGAAATAAATAGAGAGATCACAAGAGAAGCCAGAGAACTCGAGAGAGAATCAAGACGGAGTTTCCGGAAGCAGAGATTGAAGAACTATCGTCGAGAGATCGCTGCGAGTTTCTTCTCTATCTGTTTTCCATGTTTCTCTTTATTGATTTGAACTCGTTCGTTGTTATGGGTAGTGAGTAGTCGTTTCACTGCAGCTAGGGATTTAACCTTGTAGGGATTTGTTGGTTTTTACTTTCCGAGACTATGTTATCGATACTCGGCGGTTTAATTGAATTGAGTTTATTGCTTTTAATCTTCTTGGCCTGTTGATTGATTGATTTTAGATTCTGATTTGCAACGAGAGTTGAGATTAGATTCGGAACGAATTCATTGAATGAATTGATTAAGACTATTGAAAGATAGGTTAATCGGTTTAGGAACTGTGATAGTGATCGTTAATGCATTTGATATTTTAATCTATTAGGTTGAGAGATCGATAGGTTAAATTATTGAATAGTGGATTTAGGACTTGAGAGAGCCAAATCTGATTATAGAACTTGAGATCCTCGATTAGAGTTCGATATTCGTAGATTCTCCATCCTTATAAACAATCCCTGCTCATTAAGGTTATCCCGAAGCTACGGTGGTTTAGTTATCTGATTTTACTTAGTTGGTTTATTATATTATTTCCGATATTCACATACTTCATTCCATATTTCTTGATCTAATTCTTGGTTGAGTCTTATTCCTAGAGTTAACTATTCCCTGTGTTCGACCTTGGTACTACAATTGATCCGTATCCTTGCGGTATTCGCTGTATCTAGGTTTTTTATTACTTGAGCTTATTTATACAATTGATCTTGTGGATGGTTGAAGCTCTGATACCAAAATTATACACGCCCAGCAGCGGACAGGATGGAAGTCTGATCCGAAAGACGCAATCACCCGCACTCAACGAAGGAGGCTCTCGAATTCACGTTTTCGGTAATGGAAGTCGAAGGGGAAAGAAGATGGAACTTTGGCTCAATCACCGGCTAATCTAGGGCGCTCGAACTCAAGCCAAAGTCGAGGAAAATGTATGGAAAATGATGGATAGGGTCTCGGACAAACCAAGACAAGCCTCGGACAAACCAAGACGGGATTTCTCGGACAAACCGAAGGAATGTCGGACACACCAACAAGAGTTTGAGACAAGCTCGAATTTACTTAATTCATCTTCCAAAATTTGATTACAAATGAGTTATAACATGGTTTAAATCGATGATAAAGTTGGATAGAAATTAATGACAAAACAACATGCAAAACGGGTAGGAGCCTTTTAGCAATTAATGAGGTGGTTGGGAAGATTATAGCTGTTGGGACTTTGCTTGCAGCTCAAGAAGCTTCCTTTTGCATGTGGTGCTCGGTCATGATGGTGAAGACGTGATGCAGGCCATGTCGGGATGTGTCGGCCTCGTGTTTGTCCCGTATCCCGCTCAAGACTTGATCAATGACGCCATATAGCAGCTGGCGAAGTGCTCGAGCTTTAGCGCGAGTGATTGGTGGCTCGGCTCTAACGTATGCTCGGGAAGCCTTCATAGCGTGCGCGTCAAGTCTAGGTTCCACGGAATCGAATGATCGTGTAGCGTTGTGACCTTCTAAAGAAATTGGTAACTCATGCTCGGCCAAGTCGGCATTGTCGTCGGTCTCGTGTGCTCCTTCCGTTAAGCTCTCGTCCTCGCCCAAGCTAGCAGCTCTGATGTCCTCATCAAGAGTGGATAGAGTGTTCTCTTGGATAGCGGGTATTCGACTCGAAAGAGCCGAATCCGATCCTAATCTTCGAATCTGTCACTTTAGAACAAGCATGATCTAGGTCCATCATTCCTTACGACATCCTTGCATGATCGGTGAATCCCGATTCCCATAACCTTTTCCATTTGATTATTTTCCCTTGAATATTGATTGTCTTGATTTTATTTTATCTCATTTTATTTTTCTACGATTCCAAAAACCACAAAAAACAATTCCAAAATTTTATTTTAACCATTTTCCTAGTTTTAATCGATTCCTAGCTTAACCGCATAAGTCCTTGTGTTCGACTCCGTTACTACATCATCCGTATACTTGCGAATACGGTTTTGTTTTGGGTTACAAATTTAAGACTCGTCATGCATGTGATCAACTATGTAAGGCAGTCCGAACGGACTACACAAGATAGATTGTCGGCAACTACTTTAGTGTGCGACTTTCTCGCACATGGGTGACCCACAACTCACCCAAAACACACCAAACCGACAGTGGGCGACCCTAGCTATCCCCTAGGGTCGGTATTTTTTCCTCTTTCTCTCCCTAGGCTCCATAAGTGCCTGCCCAACCTGCTCCAAGAACCATTTTCGGACCTAGAGTTGCAGAGAAAGAAAGAGAGGAAAAGAGAGAAAGAGGAAAAGAAAGAGGGAGAGAGGAGTAAAAAGGAGCTCGGAGAATTAAAGAGGAACATTCCTAGAGTGTCCAAGATGAGATCCCAAGGTGGAGGAACCAAGAAATATCACTCAATCTTGGCCAAATTCAGATCAAACCGAATCTGATCTAACAACAGGTGAGTGGCTTGAGTTGCGTCTGTGTGAGCTCGTTTTTCATCGATGTTATTGTGTTATCTCGATGATTTACTGTTGTATTGAATAGAGTACATTTCAATAAACATTTAGCAACAAATGAGACATAATTTGGTGAAGAAATGAGTGAGATATGAATGAATGAAAATGGAAGAAAAGCTGAAAAACGCAGAACGTGAACCTGTCAACATACGAGTAATGCGAATCATTTCCCTGACTGCAGTGTTTCAATTATTGGTTGATTGTAATTGAAAGAGTACATTTCAATGAACATTTAACAATAAATAGGGCTTAATTCGGATAAGAAATGAGGGAGACATAAGCAATCAAAGTCGGACCAAAAAGTTTTTTTCGCGAAGACGATGAAGTGTAAAACCCAGTCCGAACGGACTGACGGCTCCAGTCTGAACAGACTAATTTTTAGTCCAAAATGTTCACCCGAATGGACTGAGACAGAACGGACGAATCGAGGACCAATGTCAGACTGGACCGACCGGTCCAGGCAATAATCCGAACGGTCCAGGGTACAAACCCACTCTTTCACGAACATTCGAGTTACCACACGCTGTGAGAGGTGCGATCCAACTTTTGAGAGACTCGTTGTGTGTTTGGGTAACATTGTATGGCATTCACCGGTAGGTCGGTGGGAGACCGAATACTGTGATATGCATGATTGTAGTGGGGGATGAGGATGCACGTTGTATGCCATGTTTGTAGCTCTCTCGTGCGATGCGAGTCGAGCATGATTGTGTTTGTATTCTGATGTGTCATGCGAGGCGACATCGGTCATCACGCGATGTGACACGTGCGTAAAGCGCATATTGTCGTGCGATGTGACGATCAACGTAATGCGATGTGACGGGCGTGTGAGACGCTCCTCGTCATGCGACGAGACTAGGGTTTACGGCTAACCCTATGGTGCGATGCCATATGGACTTTATTGGTCGCGCGAAGCGACGACCAACGTCATGCGATGTGATGGGCGTGCGAGGCGCTCCTAGTCATGAGATGTGACTAGGGTTTACGGCTAACTTTATGGTGTGAAGCCATACATACTTGATTGTCATGCGATACGACGGCCAACGTTATGCGATGTGACGGGCGTGTGAAACGCTCCTGATAACGCAAATCTAGGTATAGAAATAATGCTCAAGTGATAAAAACCTAGATATAGCGAATAGCGCAAGGATACGGATCAACTGTAGTACCAAGGTCGAACACAGGGAATAGTTAACTCTAGGAACAAGACTCGACAAGGAATTAGACCAGGAAATATGGAATGAAGTATGTGAATATCGGAAATAATACAATAAACCAACTAAGTAAAATCAGATAACTAAACCACCGTAGCTTCGGGATAACTGTAACGCGCAGGGATTGTTTCTAAGGATGGAGAATCTACGAATATCGAACTCTAATCGGGGATCTCAAGTTCTAATATCAGATTTGGCTCTCTCAAGTCATAAATCCACTATCCAATAATTTAACCTATCGATCTCTCAACCTAATAGATTAAAATATCAAACGCATTAACAATCACTATCACAATTCCTAAACCGATGAACTTATCTCTCAATAGTCTCAATCAATTCATTCAATGAATTCTTTCCGAATCTAATTCCAACTCTCGTTGTCAATCAGAATCTAAGATCAATCAATCAACAGGCCAAGAAGATCAAAAGCAATAAACTCAATTCAATTAAACCGCCGAGTATCGATAACGTAGTCTCGGAAAATAAAAACCAAACAAATCCCTACAAGGTTAAATCCCTAGCTACAGTGAAACGACTACTCACTACCCATAATAACAAACGAGTTCAAATCAATAAGAAGAAACATAGAAACAGATAAAGAATATTCGCAGCGATCTCTCGACGACGATTCTTCAATATCTGCTCCCGGAAAACTCCGTCTTGATTCTCTCTCGAGTTCTTTGGCTTCTACTGTGATCTCTCGATCATTTCTGAAGTCCAAGACGTCTTCTATTAATTTGCTTGGTAGCTGGGCTTCTTCCTTTGCTGAAAACGGAAGTCCGGATGTAAAATAGGAAGTTTTTCCGTAATGCAACACGACCGTGTCGAATGCAACACAGTCCGTGTCAATTATCTGTTAAAAATCTGCACTTTAGACATGGGCTAAACACGGGCGAGTTTGAATCAACACGGCCGTGTCGAATGACAACACGGTCCGTGTCAATTCTCTGAGCAAAACTTCACTTTTTTCAGCACAGACACAACACGGCCGTGTCAAATGCAACACGGTCCGTGTCGATTCTTCAACTCCAACATGCTTGACAGATTTGCTCATACCTTTCTGCTCCAATTTCGGATTTATGCGATCTTGGTGTCTATGCGTAGATATTGAAGAGAGCTTTCCAATGAGGTAGAGAACACTCAATTTGGACTTGTAGAGTGAAAGTTATTGGACTTACAAGATCTAACTTTTTAGGCTTCGTGTTTTTTCCCGGAACAACTCCAAATGTTCTCGTTTTGTCTGTGATGTTCCGTAGTCCATGTTTCCACTCCTTTTGCTCTCTTTTATGCATGAATACCTGTTTTGACACCAAAGAAAGCAATCAAGCAATATCAAGACCAAATGTGCTCTAGAATGCCTATAAATATGCAAAACTGAGTAAAATGCACTAGACATCCTATACCAAAATATCACCAAAATACACGTTATCAAACTCCCCAGACTTAAACATTTGCTCGTCCTCGAGCAAATACTCTGTGAATAGTGGTCTGAAAGGAGGGCGAGACAATGACATAACTCAAAATGATAATCGAGAGCGAAACCTCTATCCGACCTAGATCCCCGTGAACAATGATCAAGTCTATCTAGTATGATCTCCCTCTCTAAAGGATAGTCTTTCCTAGTTATGGGTTCTATACCGCTACCAAGAACCAATCCAAGAAATTCAATCATCTACCAAGCATGTTTCTCGAACCTATCACACCATTCTACCTAATCGTATCTAGTCTACGCTTTCAGTATTCATTCTTTTTCTTCTTCTCTTTTTTTTTCTTTCATCTAGCTAGATTTGTTTTTCTTTTGCTAGCATCTCGGGTTTCTAGGACGTTGAAGTTGAAGGGTTCATAATCGCTCTTTTTGTCGATTTTATTCATTGGATGTCCCGACCCACAACTTAGACTCGAACCATCTAATCGATGCACTCATGTCCTCAAACGATTTTCGTTGACAAGATCATGATAGTGAGTGTCGATATGCTTACTATCTTTTTCTGCAGACGAAGAAATAAGGATGCATTTGATAATAAACTTTACCGATTTCAGCAAACATGGGGACGGTTCCTATAGAAACCTTTCTACTTGGCTAGACAACGTCGATCCCATGGGTTCCAACCAACGATTTCTATCCCACAATCCATTCTAGACAATCCTAAAGGTCAAGCAATCAATTCAACAAAACATAACCACATTCAACGGATCACAATTTTTTCAAGACGTTTCAACTCTCTCATGCCATAGATCATCACATCAATGCTCAAAACGGTTTTATGCACGTGATCTTATATGTCCTAAACACTATATGAGAATGGACAATCCTAACAAAAAACTATATGATCATAATGCATCCTATATGCACATGCAACTAAAAAGTGAAAATAAAAGAGGGAAAAATGCATGCAACAATACTCTATATGGATATGGTTTGGCGTTAGATGAATCCTCCTCCAGACTTGAACTGGACACTCTCCTCGGTGTCAATTCTCGTTTAGTAGAGGCAACTAATAAAATTAGTCAAAAGAGAAGAAAATCAAGAAGGAAAAAGAATACTTAGCTTACGATGTTCGTTCACTTGCACTTAAGTTTGTCTACGTCAATCGCATAGCTAGCTTCCTCGCCTCCTCAGTAGCTCCTCATTAGAACTCAACCTGGTGATAAGAGACACAAACCAATATCCGATGCACAAATAAAAAGAAAGAAAAGAAAAACTAACCTACCAACTCGGGTTGCCTCCCGGGAGCGCTTGTTTAGGGTCTTTAGCTTGACCAAACTCTATCAACTATCGGATAGTCTAACGGGCAAAGATTATCGATCTTCTGCCAACCTGGATCATGAAGTTTAAGAGCATCTCTACAACAAAATGAGTTTGAGAAACGAGGCGTACCTAGTACAGAAAAATCTGGTGGTGATGCATGAGATTCGAGCCAGTTCTCACGATGGTCTGATGAGTTAGTGTCCTGCTCAACCATCTTAACTTCTTTATTACCTTTCGTCCTATCTGGATCTGGTCCTCTCTTAACCTTGTGTATGTGGTCTTGGTTCTTGGGCGTTTTGAGCTTGTAAACTGAACAAATAGATTTCACACTTTCTTCTGGATTGTCATTTTGATTGAGCATGAATTCTATTGTCTCGTCTCTAATGGACATAGTAAGCCGACCCGCTCTGACGTGGATGACGACATCTGCTGTGTTGAGAAAGGGATGCCCTAAAATGATAGGCATGCTTGGATCTGCATCCATGTCAAGAACCACAAAATCGACAGGTATGTAATAATCACCCATCTTAAGTGGCATATCCTCTTGTATACCTGTAGGCCGTTTGGTCGGGGGGATTATCCAAAATACCCCAAATGTGCTAAAACTACTTCTAGGTCTACCCTCCACTTTTTTTAAAAAAATTCCAACTTCTAAAATACCCTTCTAAATGCATATTTCCCATTTTACCCTTTAATATTTTAATTAATATAATTTTTTTTATCATTTTCTCTTTCCTCACCGATTTCTCTCTCTTCATTAATGTTTTTTATTTATTATTTTTCATATTTTCTCTCTCCTCATTTATTTTATTTTATTTTTATTTTTTTCTGATTCTCTCTATTCTCGACACGTGTAATATTGTGACCATGTGACCTTGTGACCTTGTGACCATATAACCATGTGACCCATATGATCTTATGATCCATATCACCTCATGATCGGTATGCTCATGCGAACTATGTCTTTGTAATCCGAGACATATAGTACCAAATATCATAAATAATTAGACGTATCATATATGCGATATAATCACCGTTAATCTCTATCTTCAATAATGTCTTTGAATTTTAATATCATCAAATATGATTTTATTGTAATTTTATACTATGTGACCATTGTTGTCAATTATGACCTATGACTCAATCACCAAAGAAATATAAGTATAAATATGGTTTTTAAGTATAAATATGGTTTATACATTGTTATATAGTAAATATAACGTGTTTATAAAAAAATTTATGATATTATAAGTGATTTATACTAATAAAATAAGACCAAATTTATCTATATACGACTCGTATTACGCATTGTGACCCACGTGTGACCAATGTGACACAAGTGAAAATTTTAATTATGTGACATTATGATCGGATATTCCCGTGACCAAGTGACAAAGATAAATATAGGTCAAAACTTATTTTTTAAGTTTTGTTATAGTTTAGGAGAGAACATCAAAATCGACAATGACTAATTTAGAGTCAAGAAAGAAGCACCACAAATTTGTATAATAATTGTGTGGTGTATTTGTATTATAATGTATTACAAAACATTTGTACAATAATGTCAAAGAGTTTTGATTAATGATGTTGTAATATATTTGTACAATATAGTATTATAACTTTTATATAATATTGTGTTTGTACCATAATAATATTGTATTATTGAAGATGAATTTTCACATATATTTGACTCTATTACACACTAAATAAATGAACTCACATAAGCCAACGTTGTGACCCATTGTGACCGGCATGTGACCATGTGACCGAAGTGCAATTTTACACTGTGTGACCATTGTGACCGATTGTGACCCGTGACCGAAATGTGTTGATAAATATAGGTCAAATTTTAATTTTTAAACTTCGTGGTGGTTTATGATAGTCTATATATCAAATATATAACGTATGAGAAAATTTTCAAAATAATTTAAGGGGTTTATAGATGAAATATACCAATTTTATCAAAAGTACTCATAAAACATTATGAAACATATAGAAATACATTTGGAAGAATAACATTGAAACACAAAAATCGTAAAAACCATATTTTAGTTTTTGAAATAATATAGAATAGACTTATGAGGGATATGTAACATTATAGAGTGATTAAATTAACAAAAATCGCATGAATCGAAGGTTGTGACCGGTTGTGACCGACTGTGACCCATTGTGACCGAAATATGTTGTGGGGTCCACACGGAGAACTAGTCAGAATTTCACCAGCTTTTCATGTTTCGTGGGGCCCACAATCATTATTTATATTTTGCTTTTAATGTGGGGCCCAATTTGAATATTCAACTCTATATAATTTCTCTTTTAACCCTATATTTTTTTCCTCTCAATTTTTAACCTCAAATTTTCACCTACAACATTTTCAAACCAAAATGTTGTGTATGAGGAAATTACAAAACATTGTGAGATGTTTATTAAACAAAGACACCAAATTTGTTCAAAATACTCATAAAACACTATAAAACATAATGGAAAGCATTTATAATGATTACTTTGAAACAAAAAAATCGCATAAATAATATTTTAATGTTAAAAATAGTACAAAAGTAGACATATGATAAATAAATTAAAAGTTTACGCTTTCGTCTTCGAAAATCTTTGTTGTTATGTCTCCTAATTCTAGTCATGCGTTGATCATCTCTATGAACATGGTATCACACGCAAAGTAGTTGCATCCTATATAGATCATGTGATACTTTATAATGCGAGTATGAAGTTCATACATCGTCTCTTCCATGTGCTACAAAATAAAATAACATATGTCAGGAATATTAACCAGATATCATCATGTGACACTATGATCGTGTAACTATAACACTATGTGATGTGATCATATAATCGTGTGACCATGTGATCATGTGACCGTGTGACTGTGTGACTATGTCATCCATACATTCAAACATCGACCCATATGATATTGTGACATATATGACTATTCTAAATGATCTTGTGACCGAAACTTATCTATTCCACTCAATTTTAATCATAAACCCTCAAACCCAATATTCTATTTCGAAATCCCAAAATTTTAAAAAAATTTAAAATCTTAATGCTTTATCGGTCAAATCTCAAAATCACATTTCAACTCAATAGCAAGAAATCTCACTGTGTGATCTTATAACCTTATACCCTTGTGACCTGTGACCTTGTGACCTATGTGATCTTGTGACCGTGTGATCTTGTGACCATGTGATCTTGTGACCATGTGATCTTGTGACCATGTGATCTTGTGACCATGTGATCTTGTGATCCGTGTGTTCTTGTGACCACGTGACCTTATAAATTATTCGATTTACTATTGTATTCATATAATTTTTACTTATAAGGAAGTACCAAATAAATGTGAACATTTCAAATTTTAATCATGTATTTATTTTATTTAGTTTAGAAATAGTTTATTAAATTATATAAAATTATATCAAATTAAAGTTTATAAAAAATAAAAATAATGGGTGAGAAATATCTAGCAAATTGGATTCTCTATAATATAAAATGACTGAACAAGAATTAGTTATCATATAAAGATAAATAGAAAGAAAAATTGAATAGGATTAAAGTAATAAGAGATAATATAGTTGAAAAAGAGAGAGCAAAAATATTAATGAATAATTAAATAAAATATTCACAAATAAAATATTAATAAATTAATAAATATGAAGGAAAAAATAATAAAATAAAAATGGAGAAGAGAGTTAAAAAATATAAATATTAAAGTTAAAATAAAAATATTAAAAAGAAAGCGGAAGAAGATGCAATGGAATTAAAAGAAAGGAAAAATATTAATAAAATATTATATTAAATGAAGGATAATTGAGTCTTTATATTTTTATTTGGGGTTATATTTGTCTTTTGTAGTGTGAACACAATTTTTTTTTTAATTTTTTGTTTGGAGGGTAGGAGTAGAAGTGGTTGTAGGGAAGGAGAGGTATTTTAGATATATTGCCGACTAAAATACCCTATTTTATTTATTTATTTTTAATCTAAAAAATCTTTCCTAAAATCTAGGTTTCTCTCTCCTCTCTTTTTGGTTTTTCTCTCCTTCCTCTCTTTTTTTACGAACTCTCTCTCCCCTACACTTTCTCTCTCCTCTGGAATTTTCATTTTTTTTTCAAATTCATTAAAAATCAAAACAAAATTAGTGAAAATTAGCGGAAAAGTTGGAAATATTAAAAATATTATTCTTTTTTCATGCACGTTGATGATTGTGTGGGTTTATTTGATGAACAATGATTCTTCTTTCACTTCTTTCCTACACTTTCTCTCTCTTCTGATTTTTCATCAAAATCGCTCGAAATCAAAGCAAAATCAGTGGAAAATTAGTGAAGAAGCTAGAAATAAATAATCCATTGCAAAAATCTTATTGTTTTTCATATACATCATCGATGGTTGTAGGAGTTGTTTGATGAGAAATGATGTTTTTTCCATTTCTTTTCTTCTAATGAGTTTGTGAAGTTTTGTCTTTTATAATATGATATTGTAATAGATCTGATTCGGATGGTACAAGGTTCACATGGTCACATGGTTCCAGGTTCACATGGTCACATGGTACCATATTCACATGGTCACATAGTATCAGATTCACATGGTCACATGATACCAGGTCCACGTGGTTACACGATCACATGATCTCCATAATAGTCGAATTGAGAATAATGGTCACATGAGTTTAAATTACATGGTCGAATGGTAATTATGGTCAGATGTGACTATGTTCATATGATCATATAATTAAGAATAGTCAGTAATGGTAATGATGGTCACAAGGAAAGGTGGTGGAAAACCCAAGAGTGATATTCTTTTGTCTCCCTTGTGAAGTAACCTGCAGCGAACTTGTTCGGAAGTTATGTGTCGAGATGAAGTCGGACAAAGATAAAACGAAGATCAAGTTGAGTTATTAAGATAAAACGGAGATCAAGTTGAGTTATTTGCCAACTATTAAAGGAAACAGTGAACTTGTTCGAATTAGAATTATAGAAAATAAGATACAAATTTGTTGGATCTGGCTGTAATTGGAAGTTGCGTACGACATTGATCTTAAACTCGAAACATTGGAGTGGTAAGAAAATATAATCTCATGTCGCAACTGGAGCATCAACATCAACAAAGTTTGAGAGAAACCCTAATTTTGAATGAATAAATAAATATAAATTGTATAATAATGTTATATTGTCTTTGTACACTAGAACATTAAGATCTTTGTATAATAGTGTGTTAAAATAATACGTTATAATACTTTGGTTTCATTCTACATATTAAAAAACAGTAAATAAATTATCTCATATGAGTAGTGGTTGGGTCCCATGTGACCAGCATGTGACCAATGTGACCAATGTCAATTTTACACTATGTGACCATTGTGACCGGATGACGTAATTTCCAAGCTTTGGTCTGTTATTATAAGGTATAAGGAATACAAATATTATGTTGACAAAATTACAAAACGTTAAAACGAGTTTGTAATACAAAAAGACTAAAATTGTCAAAATTCTTCATAAAAGACTATGAACACTAATGTATCACATTTGTGAGAACTACTTTTGCACACAAAATTCGAATAATTCAATTATTATAGTTTAATATAGTTCAAAATGGTGCATATGGAAGATGTGATGACAATCAGATCGATTCATTTGAAAGAATCCACTAAATCGACCTTGTGACCAATTGTGACCCATTGTGACCGAAATATTGCGGGTCCCAGTTTGAACATGTAATATTCCTGGTGGGGTCCAGTGTAACCCAAGTATGCAAAAAAGTTACGGTTGACAATTCAACACTAATTTCGGTGGGACCCAACATTTCAACCCATATTTTTTACCCTCCAATATTTTTTAACCCATTTTTTTCCTCCAAAATTTTTTAGCCCAAATTTTTTTCTCTTCAAAATTTTTCAACCCAAATTTTTTACCTTCCAATATTTTTCACCTCATATGTTCAAATATAAAATAAACATAAGACATAATATCATAATAATAAAATTTTGTAGGTTTATAATAAACAAACAAAATGTCATAACAAAAAGAAATAAGTTCATAACATAAATAAGTTCTTAATTCTACTTTTGCACATTTCTATTGACAAATATGACGGCTGTCAACTGCTCACGCATCTTGGTGGCATTGTCATCACATATAATTCTTGTTTTTCTTGTCCTTCTTGTTCTTGTCCTTGTTGTTCTTCGTCTTCTTTTCCTCGCTCATCTTCTACTTCTTCTTCATTTATCAAACTTTTTCCCTTTTTCTTCTTCTTAGAAGACTTTGTCGAACGAATTTCCAAGTCATGAACTCGATGACATCAATTCCTCCAAATAAAAAAGAAATGTTTCGTCAGATGCTTCCTTCTTTAGTATACTCTTAATTCCATGAAAATAGATGGTACCATGATACCACAGTACCATGACACTATGTGATCATGTGTACATGGTACCATGTGACCATGTGAACATGGTACCATGTGGCCATGATACCACAGTACCATGTGGCCATGTGAACATGGTACCATGTGGCCATGTGAACATGGTACCATGTGGCCATGTGAACATGGTACCATGTGACCATGTTAATATGGTACCATGTGACCATGTTAATATGGTACCATGTGACCATGTCAATCTGTGACCAAGTTACCATGTCTTTTAGTGTGTACCTTTGATTTAATGTCAATCTTGTTTATTTTATATATAAAAGGCAACTGCAAAACAAAACAAATTGATGACATCATGTCACCTGAGACCACGTAACCAAGTCACTTGTGACCATGCCACTTATTATCTTGTGACCTTGTGATATGTGACCATGTGACATAATTCACTCTGTGACGTATTATCACGCGTGACCTAAATCATCCTGTGAACTGTGATATTTTTTACCTTGTGACCGTACAATTATGTGATCTAAATCAACATATAATTGATCATGTGACCATGTGACCCATACATCCTTGTAACCCAAATTAACTCGAAATTTTACATTACAATTGATAACTTAATTTTAAATCCAAAATTTATTTTTAAATCCCAGAAATTTTAAAAATGCAACCCTAAGTTTCTATCTGTCAAATCTTAACCCTAATACTTTAACTCAACATCAAAGATTTCCAAAATCCAACAAATCTCACAAAAAAAAGAAGTAGTCTACCACGTGTTCGTCTAACTCCGCAATTTGCATTTGGTTTTCGGTCTCTATTGAAGATGCCGACGAAGATGATTATTGGGTTGATGTTGAAGCCAATTTTTTGTTGTCTTCTCCGCTTCTTCTTCTTTGAATCTTAAAAGAGTTAAACGAAGAGAGATTCTGCAGAGAAATCAGACTTAAATCTGCAAGAAATCGGCGGTTTTGAAAGAAAGAGAGAAGATATGCTGTGAGTTATGAGTGAGAGGGGAACGTGGGTTGAGCTAGGAGAGAGAAGATAAAATATTTTTTTTTTATTTTTTTTTAATTGGAAGGACTTTTTTGTCTTTATATATTTATCTGAGGGTTTCTCTGTCTTTTTTAATGTTCAATCACTTTTTTTTTTAATTTAGGTTTTGAAGGGTACATAGAGAAGTCCTTGCAGCAGTCAAAGGGTAGATTGGATATATTCCCGTTTGGTCGACCTATCTGCCAACTGTAATATCATTTGTGTGGGTTTCAGTTCACCCACATCTAGTCTCTTGAAGATCGACAATGGAATTAGGCTTACGCTTGCTCCTAGATCACATAACGCCTGTTCAATAAAGAGATTACCCATTTTGCAAGGAATAGAGAAACTACCTGGGTCTACCATCTTACGGGGTAGATCATGCTAAAAAATGGCACTGCACTCTTTGGTTAATGCTACTGTCTCCTTCTCCACTGTCTTCTTCCTAGCCAGAATATCCTTGAGAAATTTGGCATAAGAGTGTTGGG
This sequence comes from Tarenaya hassleriana, assembly GCF_000463585.1. Lineage (NCBI taxonomy): Eukaryota > Viridiplantae > Streptophyta > Magnoliopsida > Brassicales > Cleomaceae > Tarenaya > Tarenaya hassleriana. The sequence goes on along the minus strand of NW_010967800.1, from coordinate 650,830 downwards.
TTCCCTTCGGGTTCCTAGCATGCGATCTCATCGATCTAGGGTTTGGTTTCTAGGTTTCATGCAGCGGAAGGAAAGATCTAAACCTACCCAAACGTCACACAAAACCAATTGTGCAATAATCCGAACAATCGTGTATATCGTCGTGGGATTCGAATACTTACCTCGTTCTTTCAAGATCTGGAAGTATCAATCGATCCAGGGCTTGTTTTAATCACCAAGAGTTGAAAGCACAACTCCTCTACACGTATCCACACCGGCGGGATGAATTCCAACGCTTTGGAACGTATCTGCTAGGATTTGTGAAGAGAAAACCGATGTCCTTGACTTGGAATCGATATTCCAATCTCTATAACTCAAAATCAAGCTTCTCTAAGCTCTCATCAGAATCTAAGACGTCTGAGGTTCTTACTCTAGGGTTTGTGGCGGCTCACCAATTAATTAGGATTGCCCAAAACCCTTAAAACGCGAAAACCGAAAACTGCCCGTAAGTCGGACCGTCCGTTCCAGGCCTGGAACGGACGTTCTGATTCTACGCAGAACGGACGGTCCGTTTTATAACGTAGAACGGACGTTCTTGACGCCTGGACCGTCCGTTCCAGACCTGGAACGGACGGTCTGGCATTTGCGGAACGGTTCGTCCGTTCCTCAGCGGAACGAACGTTCCGGAACGGCTGGACCGTCCGGTCCAGGTCTGGACCGGACGGCCTGGCCATCTGGAACTCTTCTAGATCGCTCCGTCGCTCTTTTCTCGCGTTGTTCTCTTCACGTGTGATCCATCCCTAATGGTGTGTGACCCTGTAGGCCCATTCGAAGTGGCAGTGGCTTCGGAAACCCTTTCCCGAACCACAAGTCATGGTTAGCCTCTAGCAAGACACCATGACCACCCACCTAGAATAGAGTTAGAGGTGATCTAACAAAGCCAGCAATAGTTCGAGTTCTGATCCTTTGTCTCACGATGTCATATGTTGAACAAGGGCATGGTATGAGCCACCCTTCAAGTTCAACCGCTTACTCGTCTAGGCAAACCGACTGATAAAATAGATCTACATTCATCTATAGCGTGGCCACGCATTTTCACAGTACGATTTCCACGAGGGGCCCAGCGACATCTCTCCTGCGTAGGAGGTGACAAATCCCGTATTGCATGTCTACTATCTGCATATGATTCGTGAACGTATCTGAGCAACGCCGTTATGATCATCCGGTTAAAGACGACGTTTGACGCAGTTAAGACACGTCACTCCTCATATCAGCATTTGAGTGATTACCTCATGAAAAGGTATTGTGACCTCCAATTTCTTTATCATGTCCGTGAAGCGCTTAAACTGGCTGGCCTCTTTTTGTTGCACAAGTCGTGAAGGGAATGGAACTGGAGGAGGTCTGGGAGGTGGAGGCACATACTTTGGTTCTTCCTCACACGGCATCTTAATTGAAGTATCTGCAAACTGAATGTTAGAGGTGATCGCAGATCTAGAGTTAGAAGACTCACCTTTTTCAGGAGTAGAGGGGACGACATCCCCAAGTTGCTTCCCACTTCTCAAGAACACTGCATTGCAGTGCTCTCTAGAATTTGCCTCGGGTTTCCCGGGAAGTGATCCTTGAGGTCGCGAAGGTATAGAGGCTGCGAGTTGAGCTATCTGGTTATCGAGAAGCTTCAAGTGAGCGTCAGTCTCTTGTTGATGTTTACGCATCTCGGTGCGAATAGCTTCTTGACCCTGCATAAGCTGTGCAAACATAGATTTAAGATCGCGGGCAGAATCTACCTGTGGTGGAGGCGGAGACAGAGCATAATTCTGTCGAGACTGAAGAGGTGTTGGGTAGTGTTGAATGGCTTGATTCTGATGCTACGGGGGAGCTTGATGTCGAGGTTGATATCCTTGAGAAAGACCCTGATTAGCCGGACCACAAAATTTCCGAGGGGAGTATTCAAGACGTCGGAAGAATTCTTGTACGAGAAGTTTGGATGATTCTTCCACCCCGGATTGTACACATTCGAGTACAGGTTGTTATCTACATAGTAGACATCTTCGATCATGTACCCGTTGGCTGATGTGTCTAAGTCTGAGATCTGATGGGCATTCTCAACCTGCATTTTATGTTTTGCCAATTTTGCACGTAATGCCTGAATTTCAGTTAGACTTTCCTTACCTGCACGACTGTCTTTGAGGCTAACATTTCTGATAAACTCGTGAGAGGGAGCACATTTGTTGGCCATCTTGTTGATTTTGTTGCTCTATGAAGTCGAATGACTTTTCATTGAGGCTTCCTTCACATGCTACTCGAATAAGAACCCGAGTGTCCTCCTTTAATCCCTGCAAGAAAGTGGAAATAAGGTACCTTTTATCCCATCCATGGTGAGGACATGTTCTCTGGTATCCTTGAAAGCGATCCCAAGCTTCACGTAAGGATTCATCAGGTTCCTGCAAAAATGAGTTAATCTGTTGTTTCGCGAGCTGGGTCTTGCTAGCGAGGAAGAACCGCTGCATGAACTTTTCTTGCATCTATTCCCATGAGAATATAGAATCTGGAGGTAGTGTGTAGAGCCATTCCAGAGCAGTATCCATTAAGGAGAATGGAAAAGCCATGAGCATGAGAGACTCATCGGTAACTCCACGGACTGTCCTCACCGACTGGCATAGTAGCTTGAATCGAGTCAAGTGAGGGATCGGGTCTTCATTAGGTCTGCCCCTGAAAGCCGATGAGCTCAGCATATTTATGAATGCCAGTTGAAACTCAAAATTGTTACGGTCGATGTCAGGCCGGCGAATGCATGAAAGCTGCTGAATGTACTTAGGCTGAAGGTATGCCCCATAAGTGTCATTGTTGTTCTCAACAACTATAGCACGTTCCTCCATCTTTCTTTGCTGTCGTTTCTTCTTTCGATTGCACTTAGCGGACTTCTCGATTTCAGGATCAAGAGGTACTAGGTTGTCAGGCCCAGAACTCCTGATCATACACCGGAAACCTGCACACCAGAAAGTGGAACAAACACAAAGAATAGATCAAGAAATCGAGGGAAAAGAAAAAGAAAAGAGAAAAAAAAATCTAGATTCAAAGGAATCTTTATCCTAGCGCTAAACTACTCCCCGTCAATGGCGCCAAAAACTTGATAACGCAAATCGAGGTATAGAAATAATGCTCAAGTGATAAAAACCTAGATACAGCGAATACCGCAAGGATACGGATCAACTGTAACTCTAGGAAAAAGACTCGATAAGGAATTAGACCAGGAAATATGAAATGAAGTATGCGAATATCAGAAATAAAATAATAAACCAACTAAGTAAAATCACCGTAGATTCGGGATAAACTTAACGCGCAGGGATTGTTTCTAACGATGGAGAATCTACGAATATCGAACTCTAATCGGGGATTTCAAGTTCTAATATCAGATTTGGCTCTCTCAAGTCCTAAATCCACTATCCAATAATTTAACCTATCGATCTCTCAACCTAATAGATTAAAATATCAAACGCATTAACAATCACTATCACAGTTCCTAAACCGATTAACCAATCTCTCAATAGTCTCAATCAATTCATTCAATGAATTCTTTCCGAATCTAATTCCAACTCTCGTTGTCAATCAGAATCTAAGATCAATCAATCAACAGGCCAAGAAGATCAAAAGTAATAAACTCAATTCAATCAAACCGACGAGTATCGATAACGTAGTCTCGGAAAGTAAAAACCAAATAAATCCCTACAAGGTTAAATCCCTAGCTATAGTGCAACGACTACTCACTACCCATAACAACAAACGAGTTCAATCTCTGCTCCCGGGAAACTCCGTCTTGATTCTCTCTCGAGTTCTCTGGCTTCTGCTGTGATCTCTCGATCATTTCTGAAGCCCAAGACGTCTCCTATTTATTTGCTTGGCAGCTGGGCTTCTTCCTTTGCTGAAAACGAAAGTCCAGATGCAAAATAAGAAGTTTTCCCGTAATGCAATACGGCCGTGTCGAATGCAATACGGTCCGTGTCAATTCTCTGTTAAAAATCTACACTTTAGACATGGGCTGAACACGGGCGAGTTTGAATCAACACGGCCATGTCGAATGACAACACGGTCCGTGTCAATTCTCTGAGCAAAACTTCACTTTTTTCAAGACGGACACAACACGGCCGTGTCGAATGCAACACGGTCTGTGTCGATTTATCAACTCGAATATGCTTGGCAGATTTGCTCATAACTTTCTGCTCCAATGTCGGATTTGTGCGATCTTAGTGTCTATGCGTAGATATTGAAGAGAGCTTTCCAATGAGTTAGAGAATACCCAATTTGGACTTGTAAAGTGAAAGTTATTAGACTTGCAAGATATAACTTTTTAGGCTTCGTGTTTTTCCCCGGAACAACTCCAAATGTTCCCGTTTCGTCTGTGATGTTCCGTAGTCCATGTTTTCCACTCCTTTTCTCTTTTTTATGCATGAATAGCTGTTTTGACACCAAAGAAAGCAACCAAGCAATATCGAGACCAAATGTGCTCTAGAATGCCTATAAATATGCAAAACTGAGTAAAATGCACTAGACATCCTATACCAAAATGTCACCAAAATACATGTTATCAGCTCCTAGTCATGCGATGTGACTAGGGTTTATGGCTAACCTTATCGTGTGATGCCATACATACTTTATTGGTCACGCGAAGCGACGACCAATGTCATGCGATGTGATGGACGTGCGAGGTGCTCCTAGTCCTGAGATGTGACTAGGGTTTACGGCTAACTTTATGGTGTGAAGCCATACATACTTGATTGTCGTGCGATGCGACAGCCAATGTCATGCGATATGACGGGTGTGTGAGGCACTCCTAGTCGTGCGATGCGACTGGGATTTACGACTAGCCCTATGGTGTGAGGCCATACGAGTAAGGTGGTGTTGTAGTTCCGTTGTGTCATGCGAAATGACATCGGTAGTCATCGAGGTGACAAGCGCTTGAGACGATATTGTCGCGTGATACGACGACCAATATCATGAGAAGTGACGGGCGTGTGAGATGCACCTAGTCATGCGATGTGACTAGGGTTTTGTTGGGAAATCTACGGGTTCCTAGCATGCGATCAAATCGATCTAGGGTTTGGTTTACTAGTTTTCATGCAGCGGAAGAAAGATCTAAACCTAGTCAAACGTCACACGCAACCAAACTTGCAAAACCCGAAAGATCGTGTATATCACCGAGGGAATCGTTACTTACCTCGTTCTCGATGAAGTTTGAAGCAAAGTTTGATCCAGGGCCTGTTTTAAATCACCTAGGTTTGAAGTTACAGTCCCTCTACACGTATCCACACCGACGGGAAGGATTCCAAACAATTTGGAACGTATCTACTAGGATTAGTGAAGAAAAGGATAACTCAAGAGACCGGATCTAATCCCGAGAAGCTTAAAAACGAAAAGAATGAACTCTCTAAGGTTCTTAGATGTCTCTCTGAGTTTTAGGGCGACTTTAATTAAGTTTTGACGAAATCCCAAACTTAAATAAGCTTAGAAAACCCTAAATCCGAATTTTGGAAATTTTCTCAGAACCCGGTACGCCAGACCAAGCTTGCTCAGCTCCCTTCGGACCGCCTGACATGGAGGTTTGGTCTGGCTGACCAACTTTTGGTCACCTCCGGACCAAACCTCTTGGTTCCTCTTTGCGGTCCGCCGTTCTTCGGTCTCGGTCCGCCTGACCCAGCGTCTGGTCCGGGGCTGACCAACTTTTGGTCAGCCGGACAAGACCTGGACAGATGACCTCGGACCGAACTTCTGGACCTCCTGGACTGACCAACTTGGTCAGCTCCGGACCAACACACTGAAAATCCTTTTCATGCTCGTTTCGGTTAAATTCTCATTTCCATTCTTCGGATTCTTCACGTATAAGTCCATCCCTAGTGGTGTGTGACCCTGTAGGCCCATTCTAAGTGGTAGTGACTTCGGGACCTTTTCCGAACCACAAGTCATGGTGGTAGTGACTTCTGATCCTTTGTCTCACCATATCATAAGTTGAACAAGGGCATGGTTTGAGCCACCCTTCAAGTTCAACCGCTTTCTCGTCTTGGCAAATCGACTAATAAAATAGATGCAACTTCATCTATAGCGTGGCCACGCGTTTTTCATAGTCCGACTTCCACGAGAGGGCCCAACGATATCTCTCCTGGTAAGGAGGTGACAAGTCCCATATTTCATGTCTATTATCTCCATATGATTCGTGAACGTATCTGATCAACGCGGTTATAATCATCCGGTTAAAGACGATGTTTGACACAGCCAAGGCACACCACTCCTCATATCAGATACTCTAGACATCTCAGGTATGAGGATCCAAGAACGAGCCGTTGTATGAGATTCAAGTCATGACTATGTCCATGTGACAATCTCATACGGGTCATCCAGTCACTCGTTCACAACGAGTACCCATGATTGTGATCTGCATCCAATGCGTGGATCACCCCTCATGCTAGTCTTAATTCATCATTGTTCCCACAACGATAACTGACAAGGGAGTTTAGAATCATTCTCTAATGATTCAAGGATGTCGAAATACAACAAACATGCCAATCGTATAACGGGAAAAGTAATGCATTCATAAAATCAATGAATCACTACAAAGTCAAATGTCATATCATGGATCATCCTAGAGCATTACAACCAACAATCTCCCACTGTGCTCTATGATCTATCCTACAAGCATCTAATCCCCATATCCTTAACATGACCATCATGCTTTGACGAAGGGAGAGGCTTTGTCAATGGGTCGGCAATATTATCATCTGTCGACACTCTGATTATCTTCACGTCTCCTCTGTTGATGATTTCTCTAATCAAGTAAAATCGCCTGAGTATGTGTTTGGATCTCTGGTGTGACCGGGGTTCCTTATCTTGCGCAATCGCACCATTGTTGTCACAATACAACTCAATGGGATCTGCAATGCTAGGAATAACGCCCAGGTCTCCCACGAATTTTGTGATCCAAACAGCTTCCTTAACTGCATCCGATGCTGCTATGTACTCGACTTCTGTAGTCGAATCTGCCACAGTTGGCTGTTTGGAACTCTTCCAACTAATAGCCCCACGTTCAGGCAGAAAACGTAACCTGACTGCGATCTGAAGTCATCTCTGTCGGTTTGGAAACTAGCATTGGTATAACCCCTTATAGCGAGCTCGTCTTCCAATCCGCTATACACCAAGAACAAATCCTTAGTGCTTCTCAAGTACTTGAGGATGTTCTTGACCGCAATCCAGTGAGTTTCACCTGATGTAGACTGATATCTACTAGTCATGCTCAATGTATATGATACATCCGGACGAGTACACAACATGGCGTACATGATGGATCCAATTGCCGAGGCATATGGAATCCTCCTCATGCGCTCTTGCTCATCTTGTGTCCTTGGAAACTGAGTCTTGCTAAGAGCCACGTCATGTCCCATTGGCAAGGCACCCCTCTTGGAGTCTTGCATCTTGAACTGATTCAAGACCTTGTCAATGTATGTACTCTGACTTAGGCCAAGAAGCCTTCTCGATCTATCTCTATAGATCTTGATGCCTAGAATGTAGACGACTTCTCCTAAGTCTTTCATCGAAAAGACTGATCCTAGCCAGGATTTTACTCCTTGCAAACTACGAACATCATTTCCGATGAGCAATATATCATCTACATAAAGCACAAGGAAAACCACTGCGCTCCCACTGACCTTCTTGTAAACGCATGGCTCATCTTCGTTTTGTAGGAAGCCAAACGTTTTGACTGCCTCGTCAAATCAAAGATTCCACCTCCTCCAAGCCTAGTTCAGTCCATAAATGGACCTCTGAAGCTTGCACACCTTCCTCGGACTCTTAGGATCGACAAAACCCTCGGGTTGTTTCATGTATACATCCTCGAGCAGATTCCCGTTAAGGAATGCGGTCTTGACGTCCATCTATCATATCTCGTAGTCATAATACGCAACTATGGCCAGCAGAATCCGTATGGATTTAAGCATCATGATGATCACTTGCGTGACGAGCTTTAAATTTATACCCGACACACAACTAATCCGCAAGTATACGGATGTCGTAGTACCGGGGTCGAACACAAGGACTTAAGCGGTTAAGCTAGGAATCGACTAAAACTAGGAAAATGGAGAAAATAAAATCGGAGAATTGTTTTTGTTGGTTTTCGTAAGTTGCAGAAAATTAAAAGAAAGAAAGTAAAATCAAAGACAATCACAATTCAAGAGGAGATAATCGATGGGAAAGGTTATGGGAATCGGGTTTCACCGATCATGCAAGGATGCCGTAAAGGATTATGGACCTAAATCATGCTCGTTCTAAGGTGAGGGATTCGAAGACTAAGGTCGGGTTCGGTTCTCTCAAA
>NW_010967800.1:641208-641639 GCF_000463585.1 Tarenaya hassleriana | reverse complement strand
TAGTGAGATATCATTTTTTTTTTGTGTGTGCAAGTGAATGTATGAATGCACTCTAAAAGGGACTTGAAGCGACGTTAGATGCGCACTCCCCCAGACTTGAATGAGACACCGTCCGCGGTGTCACTCGTATCCGAAGGGGTGGAATATGTGGAATATGAAAGAATATGATCGAAGTGGAGGAGGGTTAATGTGTAACCTTGGTGCCCAAGGTCGAAATGTGCCTCCTTGCATTCCACTTTTGATGTATTCCACATTGTGTGTTGTCTTTTGTTCCAGTCGGGATTCAACCTTAGATAAGAGCTTAAAACACAGAAAGACCAAGTGAATCCGACAACAGTAAAGCGTACAAGGCAACATAGCAAAATAACAACGCATGTCATAGGTCCGGAAATGCGAAAGTGAAAAAGAAGAAGGAAAGGGGCAGAAAAAGG
>NW_010967800.1:640098-640747 GCF_000463585.1 Tarenaya hassleriana | reverse complement strand
TATACTTTCTTCGCTTATTCCTACCACTCATTCTTTCCAAGAGACTATCTATCCTATGGGGGAAGTTTCGGGAACGGTTTTAGGGAGATATTTAACCTAGGTTCGGTCGGTCCTACTCTTTGGCATACCTAAAGACAACAATATACCCCACAACCTATAATCGCAAGCATCGAAGAGAGGGTTCGCTATTCACCTATCATCGACAATCTACTCGAACACCTAGAGGTCTAAGTCCAAATCGCTAAGCAGTCTCTAAGCAGCTATCACCATCATATCATCATCGACCAATCTCAACTCAAAACGGTTTATGCAATGCATATGCTTCTACATGTTCTAGACCTATATGTAACAAATGCAATGCAAGACTAGGTGGTGTCTATATGTACAAGTGCAAAAAATGCAAGTGTGGAATGCATCTATAGTGAGAAATCATTTTTTTTTTGTGTGTGCAAGTGAATGTATGAATGCACTCTAAAAGGGACTTGAAGCGACGTTAGATGCGCACTCCCCCAGACTTGAATGAGACACCGTCCGCGGTGTCACTCGTATCCGAAGGGGTGGAATATGTGGAATATGAAAGAATATGATCGAAGTGGAGGAGGGTTAATGTGTAACCTTGGTGCCCAAGGTCGAAATGTGCCTCCTTGCA
>NW_010967800.1:637459-639047 GCF_000463585.1 Tarenaya hassleriana | reverse complement strand
AGGTCAAGGCGAGACATGCCCCAATCATCTCCGTCGAACGCGTCACGGAGTGCTCGTCTAAGCAGGCACAACTCAATGGTCTTGATATTCCCCTGCTCGCCACGAGTAAACAGCACTCCCGCAATAAACATGTGCAAAATACGTACCGCGGGGTGTCGAATCCTGGTCGACTTGCTCTTCCCCGTCTCAAACTCACCTGACCCAATAGTGGTCCAGAACTCCTGTAGTGCATCCGGGTCGATCGGAGGGTGAGTCTGTCTTGTCCCTCGTGGGACGCCCAAGATCTCGGCAAAATCTGCCATGGTGAGGCAGTGGCGGCGACCGGCTAGCTGGAATGTCATGTAACCGCCCTCTACAGACCCATTTCTGGGTAGCCAACATCTATACGTGGCGAAGAACTCGAGGGTCAGCATGGTGTGCGTCTCCTCCCATGCCTCGAACAGTCTATCCCAGCCCAGCTGGTGGAATAGGTACCGCACGCTCTCATATAGACCGAGCTGCTCGATCTCGCGGCTGATGAACTTAGATGGCGAAGCTCCCATCTGGTTCAGTGTCCGATATAAGCTCTCTTCCTCGTGGGAGAAACCAACTCCGTTTGGAGGGACAGTATCATCCTCAACAATAGGCTCGAGGTCAGTAAGCTCCATGATAGCTCCCTCTGGTATAGGCGGTCGGGTAAACTTCGGGCGCCTGTCTTTGTGACTCGTGGGGGCCATCTACAAAAAAGGAAGCAACATATTCGACTAAGCAAGGGTAGCACTGCATATGCACAAGGTAATCACTTCCACCACTGAGTCCATCTGCAAAAAAGGAAGCAGCATATTCGACTAAGTTACACGAGTCAACAAATAGCGAAAAATCATGTATCACCTACATTCGGCCCGAGTCGGAATAAATCTGATCCGTCAGACCGAAATGAGCGTGAAAAATCTGTCCGAAGGGTGTGATCCGGCCCTGACCAAGGCTGGTCCGGCGGACCGGGAAATTTTTGAAATCAGGGATTTTCTGTGATGGTCCGGAGCTGACCGTGACTGGTCCGCCGGACCAGCAGCACACACATTCGTCTTCTTCGCGAGTCTCGGTCTGCCGGACCAAAGCTGGGTCCGCCGGACCGGGACTGGATTTCGCAACTTCCGCCATTTTCGAGCTTCCAAGCTCGAAATCGGACCAAATCTCTCCCTAAAATTCATAGATCCCGACTAGTCTAGGCCTATCATGCATGAATCTAGCCTTAAAACCTTGAAAACCTAGAAATCTAGGAGATCCGAGCGTTACCTCTTCGGTGGAAATTCGAAAATGGGAGAGCGAGAGAGAGAGAGAGCGAGGGTCGGGGGAGAGAGGGGCGAGCTTCCGGCGAGGTGAGGACGCCGGTGACAATGGGTGGCGGCGCGTCGAGCGGAATTGACGGCTGTGTGCTCCGGCGGAGTGAGCGAGAGAGAGAAGTCGGTCCAAGGCTTCTTGGTTCGGCGAAGTGGATCTCTCCCCCGGACTTACCTTTATGTGACGTCTCTTTGGTCAGCCGCTGAGTGACTCTTGGTCCGGCTGAGTGAATGATCAGACTGCACAGTCCGCGTTTCTGGTCCGTTTC
>NW_010967800.1:631998-635933 GCF_000463585.1 Tarenaya hassleriana | reverse complement strand
TCCCTCTTCTCTGGTAACTGGGGAGGTCTCCGGAAGCTGTCTTCCGCTTCTCAGGCCTATGGCATTGATATGCTCTCTCGGGTTAGGATCAGCCTTACCCGGAAATTGGCCTTGAGGTCTCGTTGCCTGGGAAGCAAGCTGAGCAATCTGATTGTCCATCATCTTCTTCTTCAAAGTCTCAAAGGCAGCTCCGCACTCATGGGTGAACTCAAATGGCACATCCTTTGCAAGCAATTCGGTTAAAGGCCTCGAAATCTTCGAGAAGTCCTTGATGAACCTCCTGTAGAACCCGGCATGTCCCGGAAAACTCCGGATTCCCTTAACATTTCGTGGAGGCGGCAGCTTCTCTATTACTTCGACCTTAGCTCGGTCAACCTCAATCCCTCTTCTTGAAATCTTGTGGCCTAGCACAATGCCCTCTTGGACCATGAAGTGGCACTTCTCCCAATTCAGCACAAGATTTGCCTCAACACACCTGTCCAACACTCGGCGCAAATTCATTAGACACACGGGAAAGGAGGGCCCATGGACAGAAAAATCATCCATGAACACCTCCATAACATCCTCAATAAGATCAGAAAATACAGCATTCATGCATCTCTGAAATGTCGCCGGTGCATTACATAAACCAAAAGGCATCCTACGGTATGCGAAGGTACCATATGGGCATGTAAAGGTGGTTTTCTCCTGGTCGCTAGGGTGAATGGGGATTTGAAAGAATCCCGAGTAGCCATCAAGAAAGCAAAAGTGGGAATGCAAGGCTAACCTCTCTAGCATTTGGTCGATGAAGGGTAACGGGAAATGGTCTTTACGGGTGTTGGAATTCAGCTTCCTATAATCAATACACATTCTCCAACCCGTAACCGTCCTAGTGGGTATCAATTCGTTATGCTCATTTTCTACCACAGTGATACCCCCCTTCTTTGGTACAACTTGCACGGGACTAACCCATGCACTATCTGAAATCGGGTAAATGATACCTGCATCTAACAGTTTGAGCACCTCTTTCTTCACTACCTCCTTCATGGTGGGATTCAACCTACGTTGATGTTCAATGGAGGTTTTGGAACTATCTTCTAGATGAATGCGGTGCATGCAAAGGGATGGACTAATGCCTCTAATGTCATCTAGAGTGTAACCCAAGGCCTGTCTATACTCTCTAAGCAATGCAACTAATTCAGCTAGTTCCACATCAGTCAAGGCAGCATTCACAATTATCGGGTAAGTAGAGTTAGGTCCGAGAAATTCATACCTAAGCCCTTGTGGTAAGGGCTTCAATTCCACCTTAGGCGCGCTCTCTGGATCCCAATCTTTCTTCCCGCTCGTCTCCACATCGGGCTGCTTGACTTGAATGGAGGAGACCGGAGCTTGATGACTTGGAGAAGTTGATGGCTCCTCTCCGTTTTCCTCGTCCCTTAGCCAAGGGAACTCACGGGCAGAACAAGATGAGGGCTCAATGGCCCTGTATTTCCAGCCCTCTAGCTCAATCGATGAGCTGTCATCTAAAGTCCGAACAATGCTTCGGACTTCCTCCCAATCGCAGTACATGCTGTCTTGTACCGCGTTCAATGCCATCTCGAGGGGGTCTGACTCTCTATATTCATCCCTCCCTTCGTCGACCAACGTGTCGATCAGGTCTAGGTAGAAGGAAGACTCTACCAAATGTGGTTGCTTGAGATTCTGATCAAGTCTGAATTCAACCGTCTCATCCCCGATCTTCATCGTGAGTCTCCCTTCTCTGACATGCACTACAGCATTAGCCGTGTTCAGAAACGGCCTACCAAGTATGATGGGGATTTTAGAATCCTCCGGCATGTCCAGAACTACAAAGTCGACGGGGACATAGAATTCCCCTACCTTCAGATGCACATCCTCCAAGATCCCAGCGGGATACTTCACTGATCGGTCGGCCAATTGCAGTGCCATCCTCGTCGGTTTCAGCTCACCGACATTAAGTTTCTTAAATATGGAGAGAGGCAGCAAACTGACACTTGCGCCCAAATCGCAAAGCGTCCTCTCAATCTCCCCATTTCCCAATCTGCACGGGATGGAGAAGCTACCGGGATCAGCCATCTTCTGCGGTTGCTCCGTCTGCAATATGGTTGCACTCAGTTTTGTGCTAAGTGCCACTGTCTCCTTCTCAACCGTCCTCTTCTTCGTAAGAATATCCTTCAGAAATTTGGTGTAGGACGGGATTTGAAGTACTACCTCGTGAAACGGCATGGTCACTTCTAGTTTCTTCAACATCTCTGTAAATTTGGCGAATTGGCTGTCTTCATTGTACTTCCTCGCCCGAGATGGAAATGGTAGAGGGGGTGCCTGTGGAGGAGGCGGAATGTACCTCGCCTCTCCTCCCTCTACAGCATGGCCCTTGCCTTTATCTAAGGCGGCCTTCTGTGGTTCGTGTGAACCTTCTCCCTCTTCTCTGGTAACTGGGGAGGTCTCCGGAAGCTGTCTTCCGCTTCTCAGGCCTATGGCATTGATATGCTCTCTCGGGTTAGGATCAGCCTTACCCGGAAATTGGCCTTGAGGTCTCGTTGCCTGGGAAGCAAGCTGAGCAATCTGATTGTCCATCATCTTGATATGTGAATCCAACCCATCCAATCTCTGCTCGAAGCTCTCTTGCTTCCCTTTGAATCCTTGCATCTCTTGACCCAAGCTGGAAAACGAGTTTTTCTGATCGTGCATTAGCTGGGCTAACATCGACTTTAACTCTGACTCCTCTTCCTTAGCCTGAGGCGGAGGGGCTCTGTATCCTTGATTTCTCTGATTGTAGTCTTGGCCCTGATTCTGATACCCCTGATTCTGGCTCTGGTAGCCCTGATTCTGGTATCTAGGCTGAAATCCTGGGGGTCCCTGAGGTTTCGCTCCGCTTTGATGCTGAGGGTTCAAGGCTCCTTGCGGGTTGCCATAAGAAAAGCCAGGGTGATTCCGATTCCCCGGATTGTAGAAGCTCGACTGATTGTTGTATTGATTTCTTCCCACATAGTCAACTTCTTCCATGGCTTCTTCTGTTTGTTCCACCATGTACATGCCCGGTTTACCCTTCTGTGGGTTTGATGAACCGGACCTAGCAAGCTGCAGCTTGATGGCAGAAAGCTCCGAAAGAACGGCTTATAAAGCCGAAGACTCGCTGGCATCCCCTTTAACATCAGCCTTAGGCAAAGATCGTCTACTGCCCATTTCCCCTGAAATGCTTCTCCCTTTAGCCATTTTAGCAATCTGTGCTTCTAGTGCCTCGAAAGAGAGATCATACACGCTGCCTCCACATGCTGCATCAACCCATCCTCTCGTGTCGTCCCTAAGGCCATGTATGAAAGTGGAGAGGAGGTATTTGTTGTCCATACCGTGGTGCGGACACATTCTCTGATACTCCTTGAACCTCTCCCAAGCATCATACAAGGTCTCATCGTCATCTTGGGCGAATGTGTTAATCTTGTTCAGCGCCAACTGTGTCTTCATGGGAGAGTAATATTTCATCATAAACTTCTCCTCCATCTCATCCCATGTAGAAATGGAATTTGGCTCTAAGGTGTAGAGCCAATCCCGTGCCTTATCCATCAAAGAGAAAGGAAATGCCTCGATCATCGCATCTTCCATTGTTACCCCTGGCGACTTCTTGATGGTTCGACACAACATCTTAAACTGCGTAAGATGAGAATTCGGATCCTCATTATACCTCCCTCTGAAGCTCATCTGATTCAACATCTGAATAAACTGTGGTTGCAGCTCAAAATGATCTAAGGGTGGTCGGTTGATGCACGAGAGTAACTGAGTATGCTTGGGCGTCGTGTACATCCCAAAAATCTGCAAATTAGCTCGGGCACGCTCTCTTGGCTGTGCTTCACCCCTTGCTGCCTCTTCTGCCATTCTGTCCTCTCTTTGTTTTCTGCGGATTTCCCTTTCTGTTCTGTCTATGTCCGGGTCAAAGGCAA
>NW_010967800.1:603850-631629 GCF_000463585.1 Tarenaya hassleriana | reverse complement strand
GTTTGGTCCGCCGGACCTGAGGCGGTCAGCTCCGGACCGTACTTGCATTTGGGTTTGGTCAGTTCGTCTTCGTGTCGGACTGGCTGGGCACGGAACATTCCTGGTCCGGCTGACCTGAACTGGTCAGCTCCGGACCAGGCCTTCATTTTCCTTTGGTCAGCTCGTCTTCGGTCAGCGCTGGGCGAAGTTGTGGCGATCTCCTGGTCCGCCGGACCAGCGTTGGTCAGGGGCGGACCAGATGGACTGTTTTCTCCGATTCTCACCGAGTTTGTGCGTTATGCCCTCGGGGTCCTGCCAAAGTCAAGAAATAGTCCCGAAACCCTAGAATGGCTCTAGAAATGCCTAAGAATGCGTGGAAACCGTTTAGAAACCAAAGACATACTCGTATAAAATCTAGATAAAATCCGAGCCATCACATGACTGGTGAAAAGGTTTCATCATAGTCTATACCATGAATCTGCCAAAACCCTTTCGCGATGAGTCGTGCCTTATAGGTATGCACGATGCCATCCATGTCGATTTTTTTCTTGAAAACCCACTTGCATCCAATGGTCTTAATACCATCGAACGAATCGACCAAAGTCCACACTTTGTTGTCGTACATGGATTGCATCTCAAACTCCATGGCCTGGTGCCATCACTACAAAAAAACACGGTTAACCTATCTCTCAATAGTCTTAATCAATTCATCCAATGAATTCGTTCCGAATCTAATCTCAACTTTCGTTGCAAATCAGAATCTAAAATCAATCAATCAACTGGCCAAGAAGATCAAAAGCAATAAACTCAATTCAATTAAATCGAAGAGTATCGATAACGTAGTCTCAGAAAATAAAAACCAAACAAATCCCTACAAGGTTAAATCCCTAGCTATAGTGAAACGACTACTCGCAACCCATAACAACAAACGAGTTCAAATCAATAAGAAGAAACATAGAAACAGATAAAGAAGACTCGCAGCGATCTCTCGACGACGATTCTTCAATCTCTGCTCCCGGGAAACTCCGTCTTGATTCTCTCTCGAGTTCTCTGGCTTCTACTGTGATCTCTCGATGATTTCTGAAGCCCAAGACGTCCTCTATTTATTTCTTTGGCGGCTAGGCTTCTTTCCATTCTGAAAACGAAAGTTCCAGATGCAAAAATAGGAAGTTTTCTCGAAACGTAACACCGCCGTGTTGAGGTAGAACACGGCCCGTGTCAATTGTCTGATCAAAACTTATGCGCTTCTGCACGGGCTGGACACGGGCGAGTTGTGTCTTGACACGGCCATGTTTGACTCGACACGGTCCGTGTCAATTGTTTGTAAGAATATCCTCGTTTCCTTGCCTTTGCACGCCGTGTTTAAACTCGACACAGTTGTGTTCAAGTGCAACTCGAGCTGGAAATTCCTTAATCGTTCTGTTCCGGTCCAATATGCTCCGAAGACCTTGATTATGTTCCTCTGACGTCCATAATGCGTCCATTACCTGTTCAATCACCAGAGAAAGCAGAAGAAGCAAAACCCAGTGCTAAAATGATCCTAAATATCTAACAATGCACAAAAGCGATGCGAAAGTGCTACACAATGGGTTAGATGAGAAAATCATGTTATCAAACTCCCCCAGACTTATACTTTTGCTCGTCTCGAGCAAATATATGACGGAAAAAATGCATGAGGGGGAAACAAGTAGGTGATCAATCAGAAATCTCCATGAGTTTCAAAAGTGAAATTTTCTCTCCTGTACTGACTAACCTTGAATGAAATCAAACATATCCTATTCAGATCTCCATTCCAACAGAATGATCATAGAGCTACACAACGAACTTCATTGCCCAAAACTTCAAAGGGGATTTCAAGTTATCTACCGAGCACGTTTCTCAAACCTATTTATCGCTGTCTGCGGGAATAATTCGGTCCACCTGGGTTTGGAGCAAGTCTGAATATGGTGATGGAAAATCGGGGTTCCAAAGATCAATATCAAATCCATTCGCCTTCTGTCGTTCTTATTCGAGCTTTTTTTTTCTTTTTTTTTCTTTCAATCATATATATTTTTTTTTTTCTCGAAATACGCGTTGGACAAATGCATGATATGATCAAGAGGACCGAACGTAAGAACAGGGTATGGGTTTTAGAAACAGGGCTTACTTTCGCCTCGTGATGGTTGCTGCCACCCCCGGACTACTTGCCTGTGTGTCTAGACTAGTCAGAAAAGACAGGGTATGGGTTTTGGAAACAGGATTTACTTTCACCTCGTGATGGTTGCTGCCACCCCCGGACTACTTGCATGTGTGTCTCGACGAGTCAAAAAAGACATAAAGATAGATTGAGAATAAGGGCTCGCTAGACTATGTAGGGCCTAATATTCCTGCAAATGGGGAACGGTTTTTGGGGAAACATATACGCTTGGGCGTGAAAGCTTTCATTCCCTCTTTCATCCTAGGCAACGACTCATCTCATAACCTATAGATCATTCCTCAGGTCAAGCTACCTTTTCGGATAAGTCCGACAAATCATTCGGGCGCTTAGATAACTAAACTAGGTTCATCTATACTCTCAAGAGATTTCTACTCTATTGCTCATGAATCTTTTTTTTTCTATGCAGATTTACTAGATGATGTGCTAAAATGCATCAAGGACTGTCAGAATGGGAAAAACAGGTTGTCAGACTATCCTCCCGCAGACTTGAACAAGACACCGTCCGCGGTGTCATCGCCCTGGGAAGAGGGAAAATCAGCGAGAGAAACCAAAAGGGAACGGGGTAAAAGAATACTTAGCGTGAATGAATGGCGTGCTCCCTCATGGTACTCAAGGATCGAAGAAAAATGCGCAGACGAAGACTCACAGCTCTCAGCGTACGCGTGGAATGTGATACGACCTTGGAAACACATAAAACAACAGCACAAACCAAAAAAACGCAGCAAATAGAACAGGCACGAGTGATACATCGTCAAGTCTGAAAAGTACAACTGATAAGCCCAAATAAAACAGACCGAAAATGCAAAAGCAAAAGAAAAAGAAAAATAAAACACACAGAAAACGCTCACTGCTCCGGAGGTGGTGGTGGTGGTCATGGCTGATAGTAGTATGGGGAGTACGGATATCCCGGTGGAAGGGGGATCATAGGGGCGTCGATGTCGATTGCATACCTCGCATCATAACGGCGATGACACTCCGTGGCGTATTGCGCCATCTGATGCTGCTGCTCGCGGAACTGCCTCTGAGCGTCGAACTCCGTCCGTATCAGATCTCCAAAAGACTGGAGTTGAGCGCCAAACCCGTGCATGGTCGTCTCCATACTCTGCATCCTCTGGCTGAGCATGTCAATCTGGGCAGAGTAGTCAGGAAATGAGTGGGAGTTCGGATCCGGTGGTGGTGATGGAGGAATGTCGAAGGAGAAGTCCTCTGAAAGAAGGGGGTAGGACTGAGGAGCCCAAGAAGAGGAGGGCTGATCAGCATCTGGCATGGCAGCGTTGTCCGCGGGGACATCGTCAAAGGGGGCTCGGAAGAGGAGACCGGCTTGAGTGATCAGCGGTAGATGAGGACAAGGCAAACGTACGCGCTGGCGGTTACTGTGATGGTCTAGATAGTTCCATTACCAGCGTACCGGTCGCTCAGAGAGGTGAAATTTCTAGACCAATGCAGCAATATCCAGGAGAGTGTGGCCCGGGATCACATCGTCGGAATAGAGTCCGACATTAATGCCCACGCGATGAGCAATCATGGTGATGATGCTGCCGACGCAAGTCTTGATGTCAGTCGGATTCCCTGGTTGAGCGAAAGTCTCGAGATGCATCGCCATACGGGAAGCAAGGCATACTTCCTCCATTCCCCAGGTGTCGCCGTCGAAGGCGTCGCTCAAAGCCCAGCGAAGAAAACCAAGTTCCTGATGATTCACCGTGCCGCCGGCAGCTCAGGCGAGGAGGCAGGTAAGGAATTGGTGAAAATACCGAGCCACTGGGTGGCGGATCGAAGTCGCCTTTGCAGTTTGACTCTCGTATGATTGAGCTGCGATAGCCTGCCAAAAGGCTTCCTGACGCTAAGGTAGAAAGAGAGAGAGCTTCAAAGATGTACCTGGTGCGATGCCGAGGATATCGGTGAACTGACGCATTGAGAGGCGGTACTCGTTATTCCGCATCCGAAATTCCATGTAGGCATTCGCTGTACTGCCATCGCTCGGAAAGTAGCACTGGATGGTAGAGAGGAACTCCTAAGTCAAAGTCTTGAAACTCTTCTAATGTACCGTCAGAAAACTCGACCACCCGAGCCTATCAAAGATGCGAACCAACTCGTCGTGGATTCCGATGCGATCGAGATCGTCACCGAAAAACTTGGTCGGTTGTAAGCCTTGTTGTTTGAGTTTGAGGTAGATGGTCTTGGTGGTGTTGTCTCGATGATGGATCCGAAGAACGCCCGGTTCAGGTCGGATTCGCGTGAGGTTGGTAAGCTCCATGATGGCGCCTCGGCGAGGGGCCCAAGGTTCATTGTCCCGGAGTGTGCGGTTGTACCGACGCTTCAGACCTCTTTCGGGGTGGCCTTCGATTCGGCCTCGCTCAGCCATACTCGCAGTTATCGAGGAAGAGAAGGAGGATTACTGGAGATGTCGCCGAGTGAGGAGACAACGGCGAGGTGGAGGGACGGCGGTGGGAGATGCGGTCGCGAGGGTGAGAGCTGTGGCTGAACACGGGCACAGTGGGGAGCGGCGACGCGGGTGATGGGAGATGCGACGCGGTTGGTGGCCATATAGCGGCGGAATACGGCGGTGTGGACGGCGGCGGTGGGGCGCGGTGGCAGCTGCGAGGGGATAACACGGCCGAGTCCTGCGAAAACAGAATAAAAAGGCCGTAAAAATGACAACACGGTCCGTGTCAGTGCGCCAAATTAGTTGAACACGGCCGTGTTGAAGTAGAACACGGGCCGTGCAAAATCTCTATCAAAAATTCGCCAAAACGAACACGGCCGTGTTGAAGTAGAACAGAGCCGTGCAAAATCTCTGTCAAAAGTTTGCAAAAGCGAACACGGACGTGTTGAGTCAGAACACGGGTCGTGCAAATTCTCTGTAAAAAATTCGCAAAAACGAACACGGCCGTGTTGAGTCAGAACACGGGCCGTGTAAATTCTCTGTCAAAAGTTCGCATAAATGAACACGGTCGTGTTCAAATCAACACGGGCCATGCATAATCTCTGTGAAAATCGAACAATAGTGAACACGGTCGAGTTACACGCAACACGGGCTGTGCTGAATTCCGGCCAAAAACGAAAGATGAATAGTCTGGTGACCCGTGAGACCTGAAATAGCCAGAAATGACCACGAGAGAAGATATAGCAATGAGCGGGTAGAGAGAATAAAAAGAAACGAAAGAGAATAATAAAACAAAACTAATATACAATAAGGATACGGGGTCAGATTGCCTCCCGACAAGCGCTTGTTTTAGGTCGTTAGCTGGACCTAGCAAGGATTCATTGCTCTGCGGGATCAGAGAGGGTGATGGCTCCTCTCGTGTCCGATGTAAAAGCAGGGTTGTAGAGCTTCAGACGTTGAGCGTTAGTTTTGAATGAGCTTCCGGAATGATCCCATAGTTCGATGGCACCGCTTGGTGATACAGATTTGATCTTGAACGGGCCAGACCATCGGGATTTCAACTTTCCTGGAAAAAGTCGCAATCGTGAGTTAAACAAAAGGACAAGATCGTTTACCTGGAAGTGACGCTGGAGTATGTGCTTGTCGTGCCATTTCTTCGTCCGCTCTTTGTAGATTTTAGCGTTTTCATACGTATCAAGGCGTATTTCCTCAAGATGATGGAGCGAGAGAACCCGTTTCTCGGCCGCAGATTTGATGTCATAGTTCAACTGCTTAATGACCCAGTAAGCTTTGTGCTGTAATTCTACGGGGAGATGGCATGCCTTGCCATAGACGATTGGAATGGTGTCATCCCAATGGGGTTTTTGAATGTCGTGCGATAAGCCCAGACGGCGTCATCGAGTTTGAGAGCCCAATCTTTTCGGGATTTGGATACCGTCTTCTCGAGTATGGACTTCATCTCGCGGTTTGAAACTTCTACCATTCCACTGGTCTGAGGGTGATAAGGCGTTGTAATCTTGTGTTTGACACCGTGTTTGAGCAGGAGTGCCTTGATCGTGCGGTTGATGAAGTGCAATCCCCCATCGCTGATGATGACACGGGGAACACCGAATCGTGGGAAGATCGTGCGTTTGAGCATGCGCACCACGGTTTTGTTGTCGTTCGTGGGACTTGCCAGGACTTCCACCCATTTGGTCACGTAGTCAACTGCAACCATAATGTACACATTTCCGCAAGAAGAGGGGAAAGGCCCCATAAAATCTATGCCCCAGACATCGAATGGTTCTACCTCAAGAATATATTGTTGGGGAATTTCATGACGACGGGATATATTACCCGTACGCTGGCAAGCGTCACATGAAGAGACAAACCTGTGGACATCTTTGAAGAGCGTGGGCCAATAGAAACCAGCCTGAAGAATTTTTGTCGCAGTTTTTGACGTCGCGAAGTGACCTGCGTAGTCAGAAGAATGACAATGGGAAATAACACTGAAGATCTCACCTTCAGGGATGCAGCGACAGAATAGACCGTCGGTACCTCTCTTGAAGAGGAAAGGATCGTCCCAGAAATAGTCCTTGACGTCGTGGAGAAATTTCTTCCTGGCATTGTAAATCAGATCTGGTGGAAGGATTTCATTTACCAGGTAATTGACGTAATCAGCATACCACGGAGCTTCTGGAAGAGTAGAGATGGCAAAGACATGCTCATCGCGAAGATTGTCATCAATGGAAAGTTGCTCTGGAAGTTCAAGGCGGGACAAATGATCAGCGACTCCATTCTCGACTCCTTTCTTGTCTCGGATCTCAAGGTCGAACTCTTGCAGAACTAGTATCCAACGGATGAGGCGTGGTTTAGCGTCCTTCTTGGAGAGCAAATATCGCAGAGCGGCGTGATCGGTGTAGACTATGACTTTGGAGCCGATAAGGTAGGACCTGAATTTTTCGAAAGCAAAGACAACGGCAAGCAGTTCTTTCTCAGTTGTAGTGTAGTTTACCTGGGCATCATCCAAAGTTCTGCTGGCATAGTAGATCGCGTGAAGCACTTTATTCTGTCGTTGTCCAAGCACGGCTCCTACGGCATAATCGCTGGCGTCGCACATAATTTCGAAGGGCAGATTCCAATCCGGTGGTTGAATGATGGGCGGGGAAATCAGCGCCTTTTTGAGCGCCTCAAAAGGTGCAAGGCAATCATTAGTGAAAACGAAAGGTACATCCTTATAGAGGAGATCGGTAAGAGGTTTGGTGATTTTGGAGAAATCCTTGATGAAACGACGATAGAAACCAGCATGACCAAGGAAACTGCGGATAGCCTTAACATTGTGCGGGGGCGGTAATTTCTCGATCACCTCGATTTTAGCCATGTCAACCTCGATGCCTTTGTCGGAGATTTTGTGTCCGAGAACGATGCCTTCTTGTACCATGAAATGACACTTCTCCCAATTGAGCGCTAGATTGGCCTGTAAACATCTATCCAAAACTTTACGAAGATTAGTCAAACAAACATCGAAGATCGCCATCATGCATCGTTGAAAAGTAGCGCCATCATGCATCGTTGAAAAGTAGCGGGGGCGTTGCAAAGCCCAAATGGCATGCGCCGATAGGCGAAGGTCCCGTAAGGGCAGGTGAAAGTTGTCTTCTCCTGATCATTGGGGTGAATAGGGATTTGAAAGAATCCTGAGTAGCCGTCAAGAAAACAAAAATAGGAATGAAGAGCAAGACGTTCAAGCATTTGATCAATGAAAGGTAAAGGGAAGTGATCTTTGCGAGTGTTCACATTTAACTTCCTGTAATCGATGCACATACGCCAACCCATCACTGTTCTAGTCGGAATCAGCTCATTTTTGTCGTTTTTGATCACCGTCATACCGCCTTTCTTTGGGACGACTTGAACCGGACTTACCCAAGGGCTGTCAGATATAGGGTAAATGATACCTGCATCCAAAAGTTTTAGTACCTCTTTCTTGATGACTTCTTTCATCGATGGATTAAGTCTGCGTTGATGTTTGATGGATGATTTGGAATCGTCCTCCAGATGAATTCGATGCATGCATAGTGACGGGTTGAGACCTTTGATATCATCTAGAGTGTATCTGATAGCTTTCCGGTAGTCTCGCAATATGGTGAGGAGACGCTCGAGTTGTAGATCATTCAAGGCAGCATTGACGATAACAGGATAAGTGGAATCGAGACCGAGAAATGCATACCTGAGTCCAATGGGCAAGGGTTTTAGTTCAAGTTTCGGAGCGATTTCAGGGTCCCAGTCAGGTAGATGATGTATGGGTGTTGATTTGGCGGCGAAGACGGGCAATGGTTCGAACAGAGGAACAGACGGGAGATGAATCCGAGACTCGACACGGTCCGTGTTCACACTCGACACGGCCGTGTCGAGTTGTGCACGGGCTGGCCTGAAATGATGCACGGATGTGTCTTGTTTCGCAAAATTGCTCAAACATTTGACACGGTCCGTGTCGAATGACGACATGGCCATGTTGCATGAAACACGGACTGAGCTGGTGGCGAACACGGGCGTGTCTCGTTCGACGTTTTTCGGCAGAATATCGACACGGTCCGTGTTTGTATGAGACACGGCCATGTTGCATGGCATTTCGTCTAAACAGTCTAGGAATGATGTGAATCTGAGGCTCCGCAGAGGTACTGCAACCCTGTTCAGAAAGAAGAGCAATAGAAAGGGCATCGAAATCACGAAATTCAAAAAGTGCCTCATCGGCTAAAGCATCCATCAAGTCAATGTAACATATAGAGTCCACTGTAGATGGTTGCTTGAAATTCTGGTCGAGCGTGAATTCCACCGTTTCGTCGCCGATCTTGAGTGCCAGTCGGCCGGCACGAACGTGGACAATGGCATCTGCAGTGTTTAAGAATGGTCGCCCTAGAATAATCGGGATTTTGGAGTCTTCGTCCATGTCAAGCACAACGAAATTGACCGGTACGTAGTATATAATCGCCTACTTTTAGCGGAACATCCTCGAGAATACCCAAAGGGTATTTGACAGAACGATCAGCTAGTTGAAGAGCCATGCGAGTCGATTTGAGTTCTCCCACGATGAGTTTCTTGTAGATGGAGAGTGGTAGGAGACTTACACTGGCACCTAAATCACAAAGAGCACGATCTATAGAAATATTTCCCAATTTGCAGGGAATCGAGAAGCTACCTGGATCCGACATTTTCGGTGGCAGATCATGCTGAAGAATGACGCTGCACTCGGGATTAAGCGTGATGGTTTCCTTTTCGATGACACACTTCTTTGTGAGAATGTCCTTTAGGAATTTGGCATAGGATGGCATCTGAGTGATAACCTCCTGGAACGGCATAGTGATTTCCAACTTCCGCACCATGTATGCAAATCGAGCAAATTGGGGGTCTTCTTTAGTTTTCCTGAGTCGTTGAGGGAAAGGAACCGGAGGCGGACGTGGTGGCGGTGGAATGTATACATCGCGCTCTTCATCTCCCGAGATCTCTGTCGATTTTTCAGCCGAGATGGGGTCAGGAAAAGATGCAGGAACAGAGTTAGAGCACTGACCTTTTTCTGTAGGTGTGATGACAGGGTTAGCGAGCTCTTTGCCACTCATAAGGACACAGCGTTACAATGCTCTCGGGGGTTTGCTTCCGGGTTCCCGGGAAGTGATCCCTGAGGTCGCGAAGGAACAGAGGCAGCGAGTTGCGCTATCTGATTATCAACTAGCTTGAGATGGGCATTGGTCTTCTGCTGATGTTCTCGCATCTCGGTGCGAATGGCTTCTTGACCCTGCATAAGTTGTGCAAGCATATATTTGATGTTAGGGTCAGGACTTACCTGTGATTGAGAAGGAGGTGGGCTGAAGTTCTGCTGAGACTGACGGGGAGTGCGGTAGTGTTGAGGGGCTGGATTCTGATGCTGGTAGGCATTTCAGGGTTGAGATTGATTTCCTTGAGAGGAGCCTGGGATAGATGAACCACCGAAATTGTTGTGTTGTGCATTTAGAGCGTTGAAGGAGTTCTTGTATGAGAAATTTGGGTGATTCCTCCAACCTGGGTTGTATGTGTTCGAGTACGGATTGTTGGAGACGTAGCTGACATCCTCATGCACGTACTCGTCTTGTGGTGCGTCCAGATCAGTGATTTGATGGGCGTTTTCAACCTGCATTCTAAGTTTGGCAAGCTCTGCATGTAAAGCATGTATTTCAGATGGACTTTCCTTATCTGTACGGTTGTCTTTAAAGCCAATATTTCTGACGAATTCGTGGGAAGGAGCACACTCGTTAGCCATCTTGGTGATTTGTTGTTCGATGAAGTCAAAAGACTTCTCATTGAGGCTAACTCCACAGGCAACCCGAATGAGGACTCGAGTATCTTCCTTTAGACCCTGCAAGAAAGTGGAGATAAGGTACCTCTTGTCTAAACCGTGATGAGGGCAGAGGCGCTGATAACCAAGAAAACGATCCCAAGTCTCGTGCAAAGATTCATCAGGTTCCTGCATAAAGGAGTTGATCTGTTGCTTCGCGAGCTGGGTTTTGCTGGCAGGGAAGAATCGCTGCATGAACTTCTCTTGCATCAGATCCCAAGAGAAGATGGAATCTGGTGGCAATGTGTAGAGCCATTCTAATGCAGCGTCCATTAGAGAGAATGGAAAAGCCATTAGCATAAGTGACTCATCCAAGAGTTGAGAGGAAGCATGTCCCAGATAGCGATGCCATAAATAAAAAAATTGCAAATGCTTAGCCCTAATTGCTGCAACAGTAGCCGCTTCCTCGAAAATAATACAAACCAGCTCTCTATTCATCCTCTCCAATCGTCGTCTTGGTAGTGCAGTCTTGAATAACACAGAAATTACGGGCAAAGCTAATATAACATTCGCAATCATCCAAGAGTTGAGAAATCGATATCAAATCGCATTTGAGGCCCGGTACAAACAGAACATTCATCAGTCGGAGATTTAAAACAAGAGAAACTGATCCCGATTTAACTGATAGAACCTGTCTAGAATCAGGTAATATAACAGAGTAAGTAGCAACTGTAGTGACATCAAACAGAGAGAAGAATTCCCTTGTCATGTGATGGGAACATCCTGTATCAAGGATCCAAGTTGCGGAAGGTTGCTTATCAGAGAGTGTCTCGGACGTACCGAGATTACTGGAATTTAGCAGATTGAGCAGGGTCTTCCATTGATCTTCCGTAATCCCAGGGAGAGTCTGTCTTTCTGCATCGAGAACAGAAGCCGAAACAGGGGCAACATAGGCAACATTGGGTCTCGCTGTATTTGTTACAACTCGAACTCTAGGTGGTGGTTTTCTCTTAGCTCGTCGACTCCAATACGGTGTCGAGGGCGTTCTCTCTGCCAATCTAGAAAACCGACAATCTGAAAACATGTATCAGCAAGATGATTTGGACGACCGCAGTTCGTGCACAGGATCTTCCTATCTCGATCTCGATCATTAGGTTTCGGTTTGGGTTTCTATCCTGCTCTGAAAGAAAAAACAGAAACATCAGAATTTTCGATCAGGGTGTGAGAAACATGTCGCATTTCTTCATCCTGAATGACAGCATTACAAGCTTCCTCGAGGTTGGGCAATGGCTGACGAGAAAGCAGGTTCGACCTAACAATGTCGTATCTGGACTCATCGAGGTCAAGGAGGAACTCGTACAATATGTCTTCATTCAATTCCCGTTCGAGAGTTGCAGCAATGTCGTAGGAGCAGCGACCATAATGACAAGTCTTCAAAGCTCAAAAATTGGCCAAATCGTCCCAGAGCTTGGTGAGTTTCCCAAAGTACACTTCGACTTTCAATCCCTGCTGATGGCAGTTTGCAAGATCTTACTGAATGCGAAGGAGACGCAGAGCATTTGTTTTGCCAATACGACGTTTCTGGTAATCCCATAAATCGGTAGCGTACTCACGGTGCAGTACATCAGAACGAAGATTCGCTTCGAGGGTGTTCTTGATCCAGGAAACGATAAGAGCATTGTTTGTGTCTCAATCCTCAAAGTTCGATGATGTTGGGTCAGGTTTCGAGATCCCGCCATCAACGAATCCAAATTTCTTTCGGGATTTCAGAGCTTAACGGATGTTGATGGACCATTTGTCATAGTTTTCACCACGCAACAAAGGTTGGCAGAGAACCAAAACAGGACTGTCACTCGGAGTCAGGTCGTACGAGGAAATTGTACGACGTCGAACAACCGCTGATTCCAAAGTCCGGGCAGCAGTATTCATTGTGTTCGATGATTGGGAAAGTGGAGTTCGACATCGGAGTCGGGGTCGGATCAATTGAGGTGTTACTGTCACCGAAAGCCATTCAAGTCGAGATTCAGATTGTGTTTGTGGTAGTGTCGGGCTCTGATACCATATCACGGTTCATATATAGAAATGTCGAAAATTGATGTTCATTCATAAGAGGCCAACAAAGTTGATATACAAGCTACAAAGTCTGCAGATGATAAACCTAGTATCAAACACTAAAGGAAGCAGAATATGTTACATGAAACTTTCCCGATATACAATATATAGTAATAGCGATCTGTACTCCGAGACTCAAAATCACGATTTGTTCTTCTCAATATCCTAGACTCAACAAATATCGCAAATGTACGGATCGTGTGTATTAGCTAGGGTCGAACACAGGGACAAAAGTAGACAAAGAAATCAAATCTCAATTCAAATATAGATCCAGAGAAAATAATATGAGTGTGAAAGTGTAGCTAAATGAACAATAAAAATGATTATAACTATGAATGATGAACATTGCAGACTTCGGGATTGCTTTGCAAGCAAGGATCCTCTCTAAAGATGCAAACTCTATGGTTTATAAATCCAATTCAGGGAATTCAAGTTCTAAAGTAGAGATTAACCCTCTCGAGTCTAACCTCACTATCCAGGCTTTATCCTACTAATCTCTCGATTCAATAGTCTAAAACCCTAGATGCATGTGTTGTTTTAGTGTTCTATGATGTACTGTTTTGATTGATACATTTGATGTATTGTTATGAACAATACTAAACTCCCTAGTCATATGTCATTATGGGAATAATGATATTCTAATACTAGTTTGATGTGTGATTGATGATCATATAGATGATCATAGGTATTGGATACGATCAGAATCATATGTATTCGTTGGAGAACGGAGTATTGGACTGACCCGCATGAGATTGTCACATGGACTAGCGTCATGATTTGAATCTCATATGACGGTTCCATGATTGGATCCTATGACCTGAGATATCTACGGAATCCAACATGAGGAGTTGCGTACTTTGAATGCGTCAAACGTCCTGCGTAACAGGAGGATTATAAAGGCGTGTATCAGGTACGACACGAATCATGTGCTGGATTGTAGATAGTCAAGAAGGGATTTGTACCTCTCGTAAAAGAGAGAGATATCGTTGGGCCCCTCGTGTGAGCGAGACTGTAGAAATGTGTGGCCGCACTATAGACGAACGTCGTCTATTTGACACAGTCGAACTCAGTGAACGAGAAAGCAGTCAAATCAGATAAGGTGGCTTGTCCAAGCCTTATGTTCGACATATGATCGTGATACAAAAGGATCATCAAACAGAATCATCACCGATGTTCGTAAACAAATTCTATTCGAGATAGGTAGTCATAGTGTCTTCTAGAGACCGCTTATGACTTGTATAACCGAAATGGATATTTCGGATTATACTACTATATCGGATGAGCCTACAGGGTCTCACACACAGGAAAGGACAAACGCGCGAGAAAAGACGAGAAAATCCCGGTGGAGCGGAGGTCAGACCGATCGGTCCAGATGTAGACCGATCGGTCCAGAGGTCTGGACCGATCGGTACAGACGTCGGGATTTCATTAACTCGCCCAAATTAGGGTTTTAAGGGTAAGAAACTTTGGGGAACACCTTGGAAGCTCTTTGACACGACTTTCAGACCCTTTTGAGAGGTTTTGAGAGAGAAAAACCTATGAGATTAATCCCTGAAACCCTTGCGCAAAGAAGAACGTGTTCTTCAGTCCTAGCAGACGAGTTCCAACCGTTGGAATCTTTTCCGCCGTGTGGATACGTGTAGAGGGTGAGGTATTCTTCCTGTCTACAGTGATCGAACGAACACATCACTTGATACAGGCTCCGGATCGATTGAGATAAGCGTTCTAACGTTTCTACAAGATCATGCATGATAGGTTTTAGGGTTTTATAAAATTTTTGTTTTACATCCGCTGCGCAAACCCTAGAGCCTATCTCTTAGGAATTAGATTCGCTCTAGAGATCCTAGGAATTCAAAGAGTGGTATCAGAGTCTGGTTTCTTTGTATGATTTTGTTAGAACCCGATCACGCATGTTATAGGATTTGAATCGTTTGAATCCGTGTTTGCTTTGATGCTATGCATGATTTGATTATGGATCTAGAGTAGATTTTCTGTTCATTGTTCCATAGTGCAAGAGGTTCGAATTCTGAGTTCGCAAGCGAAAACCGGGTCGAATTCGGGTCTGAAACGGGGCAGAAACAAACGAGATCTGATCACGTTTTCGCCTGGACCGATCGGTCTGGGTTTCCCATGTTGGTTGGACCGAAGGTCTAGAACGAACGGTCCATACGTGTGGACCGATCGGTCCAGACGTAGACCGATCGGTCTAGAGGTTCGGAGCGAAAGGTCTGGACCGTTTTGGACCTATCAGACCGATTCATGTAGACCGATCGGTCCAGGCTCTGGACCGATTGGTCCACGTCCCGAGGTTAGACCAAAAATTTTGGTTCTTTGTTTCGGGATCTAGTTTGAGCAATCGTTGCTTAACCCGATCAACTGTGATTTAGAATAGCATGATTCGTTCGTTTGGATGGTCCATAGTGAATGATTGCATGTAACTTAATCAATATATTAGATATACTTGATTGAGTGGGAGCTTCGGAATTGGGATTACATAATCGAATGGATGGACTATTCAGATTATGTAATACATCTGATTAAAGAACAATGGTTGATCCTTGATTTGATTTGTACAATCGTTGCACAGAAACCGGTTATATCTAGGAGCTCTGTGAGTAAAGCACTTGTCAAGGTCTCAATCTTACGTGTCATGGGCCATGCCAAAGCTGGGTGTGACGTGCTATCTTGGTGAGGCAAGATGGAGAAATGTTGGTTCTCATAGCTTGAAAGTAGATGCTTGATCTAAGTGTGATTTTAAAAATCCCTTTTAGGTAATGCTAAGCGTGTACCTTCCATTACTAGAGCACTTGTCAAGGCATCGATCGTCCGTAACACGGGTCATGCCAAAGCTGAGCGTGCCAGATTATCTTTGTGAGGCAGGGTGGGAAATCGTGGTTCCCACAGCTTGAATATGGTTTACCTTAGGTTAAGTTGTCGAGTTTGACTTGAGACTTAACGGTACAGATGAGACGGGTATGCAATGATATTTGATATCATAGTCTCATAAAGGATCTAAGAGACACATTGGATGTGATTGACATTAGATGTCTACCTAAATAGCGTAAGGCTGGGTGTAACAACTCATTCTTATGTGAAATACGGATCTTAGTCCTATACAGAAAATTATTGTAGGGTTATTTTTCTTTATGGGAATATAACTTGTATGTGCGTCTATGTTGTCATTGATTGATGATGGGCTAGCTGGTAGTAGATCATTGATAGAATCTGCACTTTGTCTTATTCGTTCTGTTTTGTCTTTTTCTGTAGGACATGGCGTCAACCGATAGCGTACCGAGTTTGACAATGCGATCTATCCTTGAGAAGGATAAGCTGACCGGGACGAACTCTTTGGACTGGTATCGTAACTTGAGAATAGTTCTCAAGCACGATAAGAAGTCGTACGTCCTGGAAGGGGCTCTACCCCCAGAGCCTGCGGCCAATGCCACGAGAGCCGTCAGGGATGCTTGGTTGAAGAATCAGACTGACGACATTGAGATCTCCTGTCTCATGTTGGGAAGCATGTCCCCGAATCTGCAGAGGCAGTTTGAAAGAGCGTGTTTGATATGATCAATCATCTCAAGACCATGTTTGAGAAGCTAGCGCGTACCGAAAAGTACAAGACGCTAAAAGCTCTGGTGAAAACAAAGATACCGAGAGGTAGCTCTGGCAATACCCACGTCCTCAACATGAGAGCTCATATTGAGGAACTTAAGCGTATGGGAGTGAAGCTCGATGGAGACTTGGCCGTGGACTTGATCCTAATGTCATTGCCCGAGGACTATAATCAGTTCGTGATGCAGTACCATATGCACGGGATGACTAAGAGCTTAACCGAACTGCATGGGATGCTGAAATCGGCCGACCAAGATGTCGTGGTCCCTAAGTCTGTGTTGCTGTTGAGAAAAACTCCAGCAAGAAGCGGCGGGGTAAAGCGAAAAAGAAGGCGGCGAAGAAGGCAAAAGTTGCCTCTACGTCTAAGCCTAAGCTCGATAAGGGTGACTATCATTACTGCGGAGTGTCTGGACACTGGAAGCGTAATTGTCACCTTTACTTGGAGGTCTGAAGGACAAGAAGCTTGGTGAAGCTTCTTCCTCAGTTATTCATGTTATAGAAGCTTACATCTGTACTACATCTTCGTGGGTATTGGATACCGGAAGTGCTTCACACATTTGTGGAAATGTGCAGGGACTAAGAAGAAGTAGGATGCTAGCAAAGGGAGAAGCGGATCTATGCGTCAGAAATGGAGCCAGAGTTGCTGCATTGTGTGTTGGTGTTTATGATTTGCATCTTCCTTCTGGACTTGTTTTAGAATTAAGTAATCGTTACTATGTACCTGCGATTAGCATAAACATTATTTCTAGTTCAGGTCTGGATTTGGATGTTTTCGATTTGTGATTGAGAACTCGAGTTTGATGATTTATTGAGGCAGTATTTACTATGGTAATGGTTATCTGGTGAATAGTTTATACGTCTTGAATGATCAGCCTTCGAACTCGACATCATCCATCTATAACGTGAGTGCCAAACGGTTTAAGTCGAATGACTTAAACCCGACCTTCCTCTGGCATTGTCGTCTAGGCCATATAAATGAGAAACGCATTCAGAAGCTTCATCATGAAGGTCTTCTTGATTCATTTGACTTTGAGTCTCTTGAATCTTGCGAGTCTTGTTTGATGGGCAAGATGACAAAGCATCCTTTAAAGGAGAAAGGATAGAGAGCGACAGAGTTATTGGCTCTCATACATAGTGATGTATGCAGACCAATGAGCTGTCCAGCTAGAGGAGGTTTTTCAAGTGTTTCAGACTTATGTCTCATCAAATAGACATAACCGTATCGACTGAAATCATCAGTGAACGTAACAAAATAGGCTTTCAGAAACGAATTACAGACCCAGCTTGGAAAGACGATCAAGACACTTCGATCAGATCGTGGTGGCGAGTATATGAGCCAAGAGTTCTCTAACTGTCTGGTTGATTGTGGTATTGTATCACAATTAACTCCTCCTGGAACGCCAAGTGGAATGGCGTGTCTGAACAGAGGAACCAAACACTGTTAGACATGGTTCGGTCGATGATGAGTCAGACAGATCTTCCGAAGTCCTTTTTGGACTATGCTTTAGAACTTGCATTTATTGTTGTTTTCCTATAAATAGGATGATCATACGATATGAGAACTATGTATGATACGATATATTTATTGGATGAATGCATTGTTTGTTCATTATTTATTTTGCATATTTGATAAATAATGACATCCATGGATCGTTATGAACGGTCCTAAATTCCTTAGTCGCTTGTAATTGTGGGAGTAGTGATGAATTAAGACTAACATGAGGCATGATGGATGATCATAGTGATGATCATGTGTATAGGATACGGATCACGGTCATGGGTACTTGTTTGGAACAAGTGACTGGATGACTCGCGTGAGATTGTCGATTGGATTTTATCCATGACTTGATTCTCACTTGATGGTTCACTTTGGATCCTCAGACTTGAGATATCTATTGTATCCATCGTGAGGAGTAATGTACTTTGACTGCGTCAAACGTCGTCTTTAACCGGATGATTATAAAGGCGTAACTCGGGTACATTACGAATCATGTACTAGATAGTAGATAGTCAAGATGGAACTTTGTCCCTCTCGAAAGAGAGAGATATCGCTTGGACCCGTTGTAGGAGTGAGACTGTAGAAATGTGTGGCCGCACTATAGATGAATGTCATCTATCTCTTACAGTCTACTCGGGATATGACAAATCATTCGAACTATGAGTTTGATTATGATATCGTGAGACAAAGAGGATCATCGTTAGAGCTATCTTTGGCTTTTCGGTTAGATCACATCTACCTCTTTCCGATACGAGTAATCATAATGTCTTACTAGAGACCGCTTATGATTTGTAAACCGAGATCGGATCTCGGGTTTACTGCCGTATGCAGAGGAGCCTAAAAGGTCACACACAAGGGATGGACGTGAATGGACGGGATCGAACAGACTAGAAAAATCAGATTTTTCTCCGTCTTTAAGGTCTGCTCCGGAGCTGACCAAGAGTTTATTAGCCGGACCAGACGGACTTGGGAGAGGCGGACCGATTTGGCCGAAACAACTGGCTGGTCCGGAGCTGACCAAACGTTTGTCAACCAGACCAGGCCAGTCAGTCAGAGCAAATCACGTTGGCTCGGAGCATGGCTGGTCCGGCGGACCGAAATCATGGTCCACCGGAACAACTAGTCAGTCGGTGTGTGGGCATGGTCCGGAGTTCGGCTAGTCCGACGGACCAAGTTTCTGGTCCGCCAGATCGGGAATTTTTCGGATTGTCGGAAGCGCAATGATCTTGGTCCGGCTGACCAAACGTTGGTCAGCTCCAGACCAAGAACCTGACCAAACTATTTCACGAGTTTTACACGTGTGGTCCGGCGGACCAAGTATTGGGCAGCTCCGGACCAAGCTTCAGAAACTCCAAATTGTTTTTTCTCGACTTTTCTCTAGTGGGAAGCAGGTGGGGAAGGTTTGGCTCGACCTTATCTCGTCCCTTGGCCATCATATGAGCTAAGGTGCATCTGAAGAAACTCTCTTAAGCTCAAGAGAGTGTTCTTGGATCCAAAACATGAGATTTGATCTCTTCAAGCTCTAGAAAGCTAATTTCCAAGAGTTGGAAACCATTCCAAGGTGTGGACTGCTCAAGAGGGTGTTGACTTCATCAACACCTAAGCTGTGGTCAACAAATCAACCTTCAGATTGTGAATCAAATGTTAGTTTTTCTATCAAGAAAGTTTTTCATCGAAAAGATTGGTCCGTGGGTGCTCAAAAACCGTTTTAAACGCTAATTCCGCTGCGTAAACCCACGGATCAGATCCTAGCACGGTTTTGAACCGGTAGTCTAGGATCCCTTGTGACCCAGCACAGGAGTCCAACGAAGTCGGCTCAAACGACGCCATATGAGATATGGACGAGGAAGCGTCCCACGTTGTCATTTGTCAGAATTTGGAGTTGCGACGCTTACGTGAAGCGTCAGATGACTGATAAGTTATCCTCCAAATCTAATAAGTGTTTATTTGCAGGCTACCCTAAGGAAACTAAGGGTTACTACTTGTACATTCCGGCAGAGAACAAGGTGTTCATTGCCAGGAATGCGACTTTTATGGAGCGAGAGTTCGTCTCCAAAAGAGTCAGTGGGAGTAGGATCGAACTTGAGGAAGTTCGAGAGCAACAAGTAGACGCTGAGCCGAGTGAACAAGTTGAAGACGTTCAACCTGTTTCACTGCCGGTTGTGACTCAACCTTCGACTAGTGAACCTCGGAGATCACGCAGGATTCGCCAAGAGCCTGTGAGATATGGATTTC
The DNA here is from genome assembly GCF_000463585.1 of Tarenaya hassleriana. Taxonomy (NCBI): domain Eukaryota; kingdom Viridiplantae; phylum Streptophyta; class Magnoliopsida; order Brassicales; family Cleomaceae; genus Tarenaya; species Tarenaya hassleriana. Next base: position 611,831 of record NW_010967800.1, on the reverse strand, counting down.
TCGTGACTGTGAATGAGGAGCTCATGTTATTAGAACATGATGAGCTTACCACATACCCAGAGGCTATGGCGAGTCCTGATTCCGAGAAGTGGTGCGAGGCTATGAAGTCCGAGATGCAATCTGTTGGTTGTAATACTCTAGGACCGTGATATGACATTTGACTTTGTATTGATTCATTGATTTATGAATGCATTACTTTTTCCTTTATATGATTGGCATATTTGTTGTATTTCGACATCCTTGAATCATTAGAGAATGATTCTAAACTCCCTAGTCAGTCAACATTGTGGGAACAATGTTGAATTAAGACTAGCATGAGGAGTGATCGATGCATTGGATGCATATCACAATCATGGGTACTCGTTGTGAACGAGTGACTGGATGACCCGCATGAGATTGTCACATGGACAGAGTCATGACTTGAATCTCATTCAGCGGTTCGTTCTTGGATCCTCATAACTGAGATGTCTAGAGTATCTGATATGAGGAGTGGCGTGTCTTAACTGCGTCAAACGTCGTCTTTAACCGGATGATTATAACGGCGTTGATCAGATTCGTTCACGAATCATATAGAGATAGTAGAAATGCAATATGGGACTTGTCACCTCCTTAATAGGAGAGATATCGCTGGGCCCTCTCGTGGAAGTCGGACTATGAAAAACGCGTGGCCACGCTATAGATGAAGTTGCATCTATTTTATTAGTCGATTTGCCAAGACGAGAAAGCAGTTGAACTTGAAGGGTGGCTCAAACCATGCCCTTGTTCAACTTATGATATCGTGAGACAAAGGATCAGAATTCAAGCTGTTAATGCCTTGGTTAGATCACCTCTAACTCAATTCTAAGTGGGTGGTCATGGCGTCTTGCTAGAGGCTAATCATGACTTGTGGTTCGGGAAAGGTTCCGAAGTCACTACCACTTAGAATGGGCCTACAGGGCCACACACCACTAGGGATGCACTTATACGTGAAGAATCCGAAGAATGGAAATGAGAATTTGACCGAAACGAGCATGGACCAGACGCTGGGTTAGGCGAACCGAGACCGAAGAATGGCGGACCACAAAGAGGAACCAAGAGGTTTGGTCCGGAGGTGACCAAAAGTTGGTCAGCCGGACCAAACCTCCAGGTCAGGCGGTCCGAAGGGAGCTGAGCAAGCTTGGTCCGGCGTACCGGGTTCTCGGAAATTTTCCAAAATTCGGATTTAGGGTTTTCAAAGCTTATTTAAGTTTGGGATTTCGTCAAAACTTAATTAAGGTCGTCCTAAAACTCAGAGAGACATCTAAGAACCCTAGAGAGTTCATTCTTTTCATTTTTGAGCTTCTCGGGATTAGATCCGGTCTCTTGAATTACCCTTTTCTTCACTAATCCTAGCAGATATGTTCCAAATCGTTTGGAATCCTTCCCGTCGGTGTGGATACGTGTAGAGGGACTGTAACTTCAGTCCTAGGTGATTTAGAATAGGCCCTGAATCGAACTTTGCTTCAAACTTCATCGAGAACGAGGTAAGTAACGATTCCCCAGCCCTAGAGAACCTGTTCTCTTCGATTTCTATTGTTCCGGGATTGGATCTCGTATCTTGAGTTACCCTTTTCTTCATTAATCCTAGCAGATATGTTCCAAATCGTTTGGAATCCTTCCCGTCGGTGTGGATACGTGTAGAGGGACTGTAACTTCAGTCCTAGGTGATTTAGAATAGGCCCTGAATCGAACTTTGCTTCAAACTTCATCGAGAACGAGGTAAGTAACGATTCCCTCGGTGGTATACACGATCTTTCGGGTTTTGCAAGTTTGGTTGCGTGTGACGTTTGACTAGGTTTAGATCTTTCTTCCGCTGCATGAAACCTAGTAAACCAAACCCTATATCGATTTGATCGCATGCTAGGAACCCGTAGATTTCCCAACAGTGGTATCAGACCTTGGTTTCCTATATATCGCCGTGCTTGTTGTATGATTGCATGATTTAATCGTTAAATTGCATGTAATCATTGAATCTAAGCATGTTTAATGATATTTGTGATTGTTGAATGATGCATGGATGGTATGGAGCCTGGGACGGGTTAACGGTGCAACGAAACGGGGGTGAAACCCTAATTTTCGAAACCCGAAAAATCTGTTCGGAATTTGATCTTTCCGCGGTCAGCCGGACCAAGTGTTGGTCAGCCGGACCAGCAGACAGATCAGACTCCGGACCACGTTTTTGGTCAGTTCGGAGCAGACAGGAAACAGACTGACATGGTCCGGAGCTGACCAAGTTTGGTCAGCCCCGGACCAAGCTCAGTTTCGAACTGGGTCCGATTCCAGGTCAGCTCGGAGCAGGAGAAGAAGACTTAGTTGGTCCGGAACTGACCAAGAGTTGGTCAGCCCCAGACCAAGCTCAGAATTTTTCTCAAAACAGACAGATCGGCGGACCAGAGAACCTGACTAAGGTCAGTCCGGCGGACCAGATTATGGTCAGCTCCGGACTGGACCTCAGACACTTCTCAAGTCCGAAATTTTGTCATTTTCCTCATGATTAATCTCAAGCTATTACTGGCCATTAGTAGAGCAACTGTCAAGGCCTCGATCGTCATGGTTACGGGTCATGCCCTAGCTGAGTGTGCCTGAGTATCTTGGTGAGGCAGTATGGAGAAATCGTGATTCTCATAGCTCGAATATGGTTGAGCTTGAATTGGGTTATCAAGTCGGACTTGGACCTAATGGTAAGGATGGGATGAGGAACATGCAGTGATAGCGTATCACTATCCCATACTCATCTAGGAGTCATATATGATATGATTGCGTTGTCTACCTAAATACCATGGTTTTGAGCGTCATGCCCTAGTTCACTCAAAAAACATGTGACATATGGATCCTAGCTCACTTAGAAACTCATTGAGGGTGTTTTTCTTAGTGGGAGTTTGTCATATTGCATCTATTATCTGTGATAGTATGTGTACTAAGCGACTTGCATGTTTTTCTGTCTGTTTGTTTGTCTTTCTCTGTAGAATATGACTGCTGCAAGTAATCTAGCTAATCTCTCCATGCGATCCATCCTGGATCGAGAGAGATTCACTGGTGGAAACTTTCTCGACTGGTACCGCAACCTGAGAATTGTTCTCAGGCAAGAGCGGAAGCTCTACGTGCTGGAAGAAGCCGCTCCTGAGGATGAACCAGGGCCAATGCGCCCAGGGCTGTCAGAGATGCTTACCATAAGCACATCAATGACAACCTGGACGTGACCTGTCTGATGCTCGGATCTATGTCGGCTGAGTTGCAGAAACAACTCGAAGGAACTGATGCCTTCGACATGATCGAGCATCTCAGGACTATGTTCGAGAAACATGCAAGGGTCGAACGATTTAACGTCCTTAAGAACCTGATCAACTGTAAGATGACCAATGGTTCACCCGTGAGTACTCATATCCTCAAGATGAAGGGTTATCTAGAGGATCTTGACAGACTAGGGTTGGAGGTTAGTCGTGAATTGGAAGTAGACCTAGTTCTTCAATCCCTGCCGGATAGTTTTGACCAGTTTGTCATGAACTATAACATGCATGGGATGGAGAAGGACTTGACCGAGCTATATCGGATGTTGCGGTCGGCCGAGCAGAACATCAAAGTCGAGAAGAATGTCCTAATGGTTGGAAAGAGTTCCAACAAGAGGAAGCGTTCCAAGGGCGTGAAAGGCAAGGGCAAAACGGCAAGTGTTGCCGCCGAGCCTAAGCCGAAGGCCGAGAAGGGAGAGTGCCATTTCTGCCATGCCATCGGGCATTGGCGCAGAAACTGCAAACTCTACCTGGAAGATCAGAAGAAGAAGAAGCTTGCAGAAGCTTCATCTTCGGGTATCTTTGTTATAGAGGCTAACTTGTTTACTTCTACATCATGGGTATTGGATACAGGATGTGCCTCACACATTTGTGGAAATCTGCAGGGCCTGAGAAGAAGTAGGCAGCTAGCGAAGGGAGAAGTGGATCTCCGCGTCGGGAATGGTGCAACAGTTGCTGCGTTGACCGTCGGGACTTATGATCTTACTTTACCTTCTGGACTTGTGTTAGAATTACATGATTATTATTTTGTACCTGCCATTAGCAGGAATATTATTTCGATTTCATGTTTGGATTCGGATGGTTTTTGTTTTGTCATTGAGAACAAAACTTTATCTATTTATAGAGGCGCTTTATTTTATGGTAATGGTTACCTCTTTATATTTTGGATGATAAACCGTCTGGACACAGTTCGATCTATAACGTTAGTACCAAGCGGTTTAAGCCGAACGACTTAAACCCGACCTATCTCTGGCATCGTCGACTTGGTCACATCAATAAGAAACGCATAGCGAAGCTTCATTCTGATGGACTTCTTGATTCTTTTGATTATGAATCAATCGAATCATGCGATTCCTGTTTGATGGGCAAGATGACAAAATCTCCTTTTACTAGAAAAGGAGAACGGGCTACGGAGTTGCTAGAACTCATACATAGTGATGTGTGCGGTCCTATGAGCTCGCCCGCTAGAGGGGGTTATCTGTATTTCGTTACGTTTACTGATGATTTCAGTAGGTACGGTTATGTCTACTTGATGAGACATAAATCTGAAACACTTGAATTGTTCAAGATTTTCAGAAACGAGGTACAGAACCAACTTGGCAAGACGATCAAGTTGCTTCGATCTGATCGAGGCGGCGAGTATATGAGCCAAGAGTTCACTAACTATCTGGCAGATTGTGGGATTGTCTCACAGCTGACTCCACCTGGAACGCCACAATGGAATGGCGTTTCCGAGAGGAGGAACCGAACCTTATTAGATATGGTACGGTCTATGATGAGTCAGGTCGATCTTCCTAAATCCTTCTGGGGATATGCTTTGGAAACGGCAGCGCTTATACTGAACAACTGTCCAACAAAGTCGGTTCAGAAGACTCCATATGAGATATGGACTGGGAAGCGTCCCAGGTTAGCATTTATGAAGATTTGGGGATGCGACGTTTACGTGAAACGTCTGGCTTCTGATAAGCTATCCGCCAAGTCTGATAAATGCATATTTGTGGGTTACCCTAAGGAAACTAAAGGGTACTGGTTCTACAACCCATCTGAGAACAAAGTGTTTGTTGCTCGGAATGGATCTTTCTTGGAGAGAGAGTTCGTCTCCAAGAGAGTTAGTGGGAGTAGAATAGACCTCGAAGAAGTTCGAGAACCACAAATAGTCGAAGAACCGAACGAACAGGTCGAAACAGTCCAACCTGTATCACGAGTTGTTGAGACAACACCTTCTAGTGAACCTCGGAGATCTGGTAGAATCCGCCAAGAGCCTACAAGATACGGATTTCTTGTGACTGGAAACGACGAACTCATGTGGTTAGAACATGGCGAGCCTACGTCGTATTCAGAGGCTGTGGCGAGTTCCGATTCCGAGAAATGGCACCAGGCCATGGAGTCTGAGATGCAATCCATGTACGACAACAAAGTGTGGACTTTGGTCGATTCATTCGATGGTATTAAAACCATTGGATGCAAGTAGGTTTTCAAGAAGAAAAACGACATGGATGGCATCGTGCATACCTATAAGGCACGACTCATCGCGGAAGGGTTTCGTCAGATTCATGGTATAGACTATGATGAAACCTTTTCACCAGTCGTGATGCTTAAATCCATACGGATTCTGCTAGCCATAGCTGCGTATTATGACTACGAGATATGGCAGATGGACGTCAAGACCGCATTCCTTAACGGGAATTTGCTCGAGGATGTGTACATGACACAACCCGAGGGTTTTGTCGATCCTAAGAGTCCGAGGAAGGTGTGTAAGCTTCAGAGATCCATTTATGGACTGAAGCAGGCTTCGAGGAGCTGGAATCTTCGATTTGACGAGGCAGTCAAAACGTTTGGCTTCCTGCAAAACGAAGATGAGCCATGCGTTTACAAGAAGGTCAGTGGGAGCGCAGTGGTCTTCCTTGTACTTTACGTGGATGATATATTGCTCATCGGAAATGACATTCCTACCTTGCAAGGAGTAAAATCCTGGCTAGGATCAGTCTTTTCGATGAAGGACTTAGGAGAAGCCGCCTATATTCTAGGAATCAAGATCTATAGAGATAGATCGAGAAGGCTTCTTGGTCTAAGTCAGAGTACATACATTGACAAGGTCTTGAATCGGTTCAAGATGCAAGACTCCAAGAGGGGTGCCTTGCCAATGGGACATGACGTAGCTCTTAGCAAGACTCAGTGTCCAAAGACACAGGATGAGCAAGAGCGCATGAGTAGGATACCATATGCATCGGCAATTGGATCCATCATGTACGCCATGTTATGTACTCGTCCGGATGTATCATATGCATTGAGTATGACTAGTAGATATCAGTCTACACCAGGTGAGGCTCACTGGATTGCGGTCAAGAACATCCTTAAGTACTTGAAAAGGACTAAGGATTTGTTCTTGGTGTATGGCGGATTGGAAGACGAGCTCGCTATAAGTGGTTATACCGATGCTAGTTTCCAAACCGACAGAGATGACTTCAGATCGCAGTCAGGTTACGTTTTCTGCCTAAACGGTGGGGCTATTAGTTGGAAGAGTTCCAAACAACCAACCGTTGCAGATTCGACTACAGAAGCCGAGTACATAGCAGCATCGGATGCAGCTAAAGAAGCTGTTTGGATCAGAAAATTTGTGGGAGACCTGGGGGTCATTCCTAGCGTTGCAGATCCCATTGACTTGTACTGTGACAACAATGGTGCGATCGCACAAGCAAAGGAACCCCGGTCACACCAGAGATCCAAACACATACTCAGGCGATTTCACTTGATCAGAGAAATCATCGACAGAGGAGACGTGAAGATAAGCAGAGTGTCGACAGATGATAATATTACCGACCCATTGACGAAGCCTCTCCCTTCATCAAAACATGATGGTCATGTTAAGGGTATGAGGATTAGATGCTTGTAGGATAGATCATAGAGCATAGTGGGAGATTGTTGGTTGTAATGCTCTAGGATAATCCGTAATATGACATTTTGACTTTGTATTGATTCATTGATTTATGAATGCATTACATCCCCGTTATATGATTGGCATGTTTGTTATATTTCGGCATCCTTGAATCATTAGCGAATGATTCTAAACTCCCTAGTCAGTCAACATTGTGGGAACAATGTTGAATTAAGACTAGCATGAGGAGTGATCGATGCATTGGATGCATATCACAATCATGGGTACTCGTTGTGAACGAGTGACTGGTTGACCCGCATGAGATTGTCACATGGACAGAGTCATGACTTGAATCTCATACAGCGGTCGTTTATGGATCCTCATACCTGAGATGTCTAGAGTATCTGATATGAGGAGTGACGTGTCTTGACTGCGTCAAACGTCGTCTTTAACCGGATGATCATAACGGCGTTGATCAGATACGTTCACGAATCATATGGAGATAATAGACATGCAATATGGGACTTATCACCTCCTCAATAGGAGAGATATCGCTGGGCCCTCTCGTGGAAGTCGGACTATGAAAATGCGTGGCCACGCTATAGATGAAGTTGCATCTATTTTATTAGTCGATTTGCCAAGACGAGAAAGCAGTTGAACTTGAAGGGTGGCTCAAACCATGCCCTTGTTCAACACATGATATCGTGAGATAAAGGATCAGAACTCGAGCTGTTATTGCCTTGGTTAGATCACCTCTAACTCAATTCTAAATGGGTGGTCATGGCGTCTTGCTAGAGGCTAACCATGACTTGTAGATCGGGAATGGTTCTCGAGGCCGCTGCCACTGCGAATGGGCCTACAGGGTCACACACCAATAGGGATGGACTTATACGTGAAGAATACGAAGAATAGAAACGAGATTTGACCGAAATGAGCATGAAAAGGAGTTTTCAGTGCGTTGGTCCGGAGCTGACCAAGTTTGGTCAGCCCCAGACCAAGTTTGGTCAGTCCAGGAGGTCCGGAAGCTCGGTCCGTGGTCATCTGTCCAGGTCTGGTCCGGCTGACCAAGAGTTGGTCAGCC
>NW_010967800.1:601517-602516 GCF_000463585.1 Tarenaya hassleriana | reverse complement strand
AAGGGAGAAGTAGATCTCCGTGTCGGGAATGGAGCAAAAGTTGCTGCATTAACCGTCGGGACTTATGATCTGACTTTACCTTCTGGCCTTGTGTTGGAGTTGCATGATTGTTATTTTGTACCTGCCATTAGCAGGAATATTATTTCGATTTCATGTTTGGATTCGGATGGTTTTTGTTTTGTCATTGAGAACAAAACTTTATCTATTTATAGAGGCGCTTTATTTTATGGTAATGGTTACCTCTTTATATTTTGGATGATAAACCGTCTGGACACAGTTCGATCTATAACGTTAGTACCAAGCGGTTTAAGCCGAACGACTTAAACCCGACCTATCTCTGGCATCGTCGACTTGGTCACATCAATAAGAAACGCATAGCGAAGCTTCATTCTGATGGACTTCTTGATTCTTTTGATTATGAATCAATCGAATCGTGCGATTTTTGTTTGATGGGCAAGATGACAAAATATCCTTTTACTAGAAAAGGAGAAAGGGCTACAGAGTTGCTAGAACTCATACATACTGATGTATGCGGTCCTATGAGCTCATCCGCTAGAGGAGGTTATCTGTATTTTGTTACGTTTACTGATGATTTCAGTAGGTACGGTTATATCTACTTGATGAGACATAAATCTGAAACACTTGAATTTTTCAAGATTTTCATAAACGAGGTACAAATTCAACTTGGCAAGACGATCAAGTTGCTTCGATCTGATCGAGGTGGCGAGTATATGAGCCAAGAGTTCACTGACTATCTGGCAGATTGTGGGATTGTCTCACAGCTGACTCCACCTGGAATGCCACAGTGGAATGGTGTGTCCGAGAGGAGGAACCACATCTTATTAGATATGGTATTAGATATGGTACGATCTATGATGAGTCAGGTCGATCTTCCTAAATCCTTCTGGGGCTACGCTCTGGAAACGGCAGCGCTTATACTGAACAACTGTCCAACAAAGTCGGTTCAGAAGACACCATATGAGATATGGACTGGGAAGC
>NW_010967800.1:598257-601239 GCF_000463585.1 Tarenaya hassleriana | reverse complement strand
AAGCGTCCCAGGTTGGCGTTTATGAAGATTTGGGGATGTGACGTTTACGTGAAATGTCTGGCTTCTGATAAGCTATCCGCCAAATCTGATAAATGCATATTTGTGGGTTACCCTAAGGAAACAAAAGGGTACTGGTTCTACAACCCGTCCGAGAACAAAGTGTTTGTTGCTCGGAATGGATCTTTCTTGGAGAGAGAGTTCGTCTCCAAGAGAGTCAGTGGGAGTAGAATAGATCTCGAAGAAGTTCGAGAACCACAAATAGTCGAAGAACCGAGTGAACAGGTCGAAACAGTTCAACCTGTATCACAAGTTGTTGAGACAACACCTCCTAGTGGACCTTGGAGATCTGGTAGAATTTTCCAAAAGCCTACAAGATACGGTTTTCTTGTGACTGGAAACGATGAACTCATGTTGTTAGAACATGACGAGCCTACATCGTATTTAGAGGCTGTGGCGAGTTCCGATTCCAAGAAATGGGACCAGGCCATGGAGTCTGAGATGCAATCCATGTACGACAACAAAGTGTGGACTGATTCGTTCGATGGTATGAAGACCATTGGATGCAAGTGGGTTTTCAAAAAGAATACCGACATGGATGACATCGTGCATACCTATAAGGCACGACTCGTCGCGAAAGGGTTTCGGCAGATTCATGGTATAGACTATGATGAAACCTTTTCACCAGTCGTGATGCTTAAATCCATACGGATTCTGCTGGCCATAGCTGCGTATTATGACTACGAGATATGACAGATGGACGTCAAGACCGCATTCCTTAACAAGAATCTGCTCGAGGATGTGTACATGACACAACTCGAGGGTTTTTCGATCCTAAGAGTCCGAAGAAGGTGTGCAAGCTTCAAAGATCCATTTATGGACTGAAACAGGCTTCGAGGAGATGGAATCTTTGATTTGACGAGGCAGTCAAAACGTTTGGCTTCTGATGTCGCAAATCTAGGTGTATGAATTTGATAAAGTAATAATATCCTAGACTCAACAATTAACCGCAAGTGTACGGATCGTGTGTAGCAACTAGGGTCGAACACAGGGACAAGTAAACAACTGAATCAGATTCCAATCCAAATCTAGATCTAGAGAAAATATGAGAATGATGAGAATATATCAAAAGCAAATAATAAAAACAAACGATAAACTATCAATGGCAAAACACTGCAGGCTTCGGGATTGCTTTACATGCAAGGGTCTTTCAAAAGATACAAACTCAGTGGTTTATCTATCTGATTCAGGGAATTCAAGCTCTAAAGTAGAGATTAACTCTCTCGAGTCTAACCTCACTATCCAGGCTTTATCCTACTAATCTCTCGATTCAAAAGTTTAAACCCTGAATGCATGAACGAACGCTATCATAATCCCTAGGCAAATATTCATCTCTTAATGCAATACCTGTTCTATTTATTGAGTTATTTCCAGGTTAGAATCCCATATGTCTATGCGAATTAAAACCCTAAGTTCATTCAATCAAGTGGCCAACAAGATCAAATGCATTAAACGCAACTCAATAAACCGAATAGAATAAATAAAACCACAAAGTCTGGAATTAGAAACCAAAGATCCCTACATAGCAAATCCCTAACCTACAGCAGAGGAATTACTCGCTAAACATCGAGACGTCAGGGTTCATATCAATACAACAAAATATCGTAAAATAGAAGAAAAGAGAAACGCTTAGTCGATTTCTCGGCTTCGTGATCTCCGTCTTCTACTCCGATCTCTTGTTTCTTGATAATCGCCCCCTTTTGTGTGCTTTAGGGTGTATTCTCTGTGTAAAGCTTGAATGATTTTCGACCTAGAGGCTTCCCCCTCTTATTTCCCTTCGGTTTGGCCAAAATTGGAAGTTTCCCGAATCTGGGGGTCGAACTGATTGTTTCAGCAAAGCCAAACCGATCGGTTTCACTTTCTGAGCAATTTTCCAACTTCTGCGATGCCGAACCGATCGTTTCGTGTCTCTGAGCAGTTTCGACGGGCTTCACGAATTCGCTCATAACTTCCTGCTCCGATATCGGATTTGGGTGATCTTAGTGTCTATGCATAGATATAGAGAAGAGCTTTCCAATGATGTAGAGAATGCATGTGGACTTATACAGTGAAAGTTATTGAACTTGCAAATTCTGACGTTTCTGGGCTTCACGTTTTCCCTGGAAACACTCCAAATGTTCCTGTTTCGTCCATGATGTTCCATAACCCATGTTTTCCACTTTTTTTGCTCTTTTTATGCGTGAAAACCTGTTTAGACACCAAGGAACACAACCATGCAATGTCGAAGCCAAATGTGCCCTATAATGCCTACAAATCTGTAAAATAGAGTGAAATACGCTAGACATCCTATATCAAAACGTCACCCAAAATACATGTTATCAAACTCCCCCAGACTTAAACCTTTGCTCGTCCTCGAGCAAATACTCCGTGAAAAACAATCTGAAAGGAGGGCGAGACAATGACATAATTCAAAATGATAATCGAGAGCGAAACCTATATCCGACCTAGATCACCGTGAACAATAATCAAGTCTGACTAGTATGATCTCCCTGTCTAAAGAATAATCTTTCCTAGCCATGGAATCTATACCGCTACCTAGAACCAATCCAAGAACTTCAATCATCTACCAAGCATGTTTCTCAAACCTATTACACCATTCTACCTAATCGTATCTAGTATACGCTTTCGACATTCATTCTTTTTCTCTTTCTCTTTTTTTCTTCTCATCTAGCTAGACTTTCTCTCTTTTTTTTCTTTTGCTAGCACCTCGGGTTCCTAGGACGTTGAAGTTGAAGAGTTCTTAATCAAAAAATTTTTTTTTCCGATTTTGTTTATTGAATAACCTGACCCACAACTTAGACTCGAACCATCGAATAGATGCACTCATGTCCTCGAACGATTTTCGTTGACGAGATAGTGACAGCGGAGTGTCGAGATGCTCACTATCTTTTTCTGCACATAAAGAAATAAGAATGCATTTGATAA
>NW_010967800.1:596980-597859 GCF_000463585.1 Tarenaya hassleriana | reverse complement strand
AAAAAAATGCATGCAACACTACTCTAAATAGATATGGTTTGGCGTTAGACGAATCCTCCCCCAGACTTGAACTAGACATTGTCCTCGGTGTCGATTCTCGTCTAGTAGAGGCAACCAATAAGACGAGTCAAAAGAGAAGCAAATCAAAAAGGAAAAAGAATACTTAGCTCGCGATGTTCGTTCACTCACACTTAAGTCTGCCTACGTCAATCACATAGCTAGTTTCCTTGTCTCTTCAATAGCTCCCTGTTAGAACTCAACCTGGTGATAAAAGACACAAACCAATATCCGATGCAAAAAGAAAAAGAAAGGAAAGAAAAAGACTAACCTGACCTCGGGTTGCCTCCCGGAAGCGCTCGTTTAAGGTCCTTAGCTCGACTCATCTTGCTCATGTGGGAGGGGGTTCAGGGGGAATGGTTCGTGGAGTAATTGTTTTAGGTGGAATGAGATTAGATGGGACAAACTCACCCGATTTGGTATGGCTTCGATCGATGTGATGTAGTTATTCATTTATCTTACCGATCGACCGAAGATTGAGTTGTGGTAATTGAGGCTCAGGATTGAAGTCCGATGGAAGAGATGGTGGATCTCCTTGAATATCAGTTTGGGGGACTGCTCGATCCGAGATGGGAATGGTCTCGGACGAGTAAACAACCAGTTCAACTTTATGTGATTTCACCTCGAATTTTCGCTTTTGTGAACATGGTTGATCAAACTGAACGTCTTCCTTGTGTTTCTTTAGGCATGAAGGGAACGAAACCGATGGTGGTTTTGGCGGTGGAGGCACATATATCGGTTTTGTCTCTTTGTAGTTCGTTCTTGAATGCTCATCTGCGGTCAAAAAGTCAGGCGTACAATCCAAATAAGCATTAGAACACT
>NW_010967800.1:596548-596826 GCF_000463585.1 Tarenaya hassleriana | reverse complement strand
GGTTTATATGAGAGTATTTGATTCATTACATGTTCTTGCATACTAGATCTGTTATGAAATCCATGTATCATTATGAATGATACTAAACTCCCTAGTCTTGTGTCATTATGGGAATGATGACATAACAAGACTAGTATGACGTGTGATTGATGATTATAGAGATGATCATAGGTATTGGATACGATCACTGTCATAGGTATTCGTTGGAGAACGGAATACTGGATTGACCCGCATGAGATTGTCACATGGACTACCGTCATGACTTGAATCTCATATGG
>NW_010967800.1:594320-595247 GCF_000463585.1 Tarenaya hassleriana | reverse complement strand
AGAACGGACGGTCCACGACAACACGCAGACCGTCCGTTCTATGATGATAGAACGGACGGTCCGCACTAAACGTATACCGTCCGTGCTGCCTTACTGGAACGGACGGTCCACGTGCAATTCTGGACCGTCCGTTCCAGGTTCCGGTTTTTCGAAAATTAAACCGAAAGTAGGGTTAAATCACTTTATAAAAAAGAGATTAGAACCCTAATTCGGATGAGTATTGAGGTTAAGCTTCTAACGTTTCTACGATTCATAGAAGCATGGTTCTAGGGTTTATTAATTTTTTGTTTTATATCCGCTGCACAAACCCTAGAATCGATCACTTAGGAATAGGATTCGCTCTAGAGATCCCAGGAAACCCAACAGTGGTATCAGAGCCTGGTTGCTCTGTTTTGATTTCGTAGAACCCGATCACGCACGTTTTAGGATTTGAATTGTCTGAATCCATGTTTGCTTTGATTTCTATGCATGTTTGATGATTGAATCTAGTGTAGATTGCATGTTTCATGTTGCATAGAGTGCAGGAGTTCGAATTTTGGGTTCACAGGAGAATTCAGATCAGTTTCGGATCTGATCGGGGCCAAGAACAAGGTAGAACGTGATCTGATCACGTTCATGAACCCTAGACCGTCCGTTCTGGGTAAGCCAGACCGGACGGTCCGGGGTGGCAGGCTGGAGCTGCGGAACGGGAGGTTGAACCTCAAATTGCAGGTCTGGACCGGACGGTCTGAGTGTCAGAACGTCCGTTCCAGATGCTGAGGCAAGACCGTCCCGTTCTGTGGCTGGACCGGTCGTTCTGCGAAGTGCGGACTGTCCGTTCTGTCTCGCAGACCGTCCGTTCCATGGCTTAGATCGGACCATCCGTTCTACAGTCGTGGACTGTCCGTTCCGTCCCAAGCAGAACGTCCGTTCTGCTTGGCTACTGAG
>NW_010967800.1:593713-594040 GCF_000463585.1 Tarenaya hassleriana | reverse complement strand
ATGCTTGATTGAGTGGGAGCTTCAAGATTGGGATTACATAATCGAATGGATGGTCTATTCGAATTATGTAATAAATCTGATCAAGGAATAATTATTGATCCTTGATAAATACAATCGTTGCACAGAAACCGGTTAGATCTAGGAGCTCTACGAGTAAAGCACTTGTCAAGGCCTCGATCGTCATGTGCTGGGCCATGCCAAAGCTGGGTGTGCCGTATTATCTTGGTGAGGCAAGATGGAGAAATGGTGGTTCTCATAGCTTGAAAGTAGATGCTTGATCTAGGTGCGGTTTCGAAAATCCCTTATTTATGTAATGCTAAGTGTGTA
>NW_010967800.1:591663-591882 GCF_000463585.1 Tarenaya hassleriana | reverse complement strand
AGGAGGTTATCTGTATTTCGTTACATTCACTGATGATTTCAGTCGATACGGTTATGTCTATCTGATGAGACATAAGTCTAAAACACTTAAAATGTTCAAGGCTTTCAGAAACGAAGTACAGAACCAGCTTGACAAGACGATTAAGACACTTCGATCCGATCGTGGTGGCGAGTATATGAGCCAAGAGTTCACTGACTATCTGGTTGATTGAGGGATTCT
>NW_010967800.1:591426-591653 GCF_000463585.1 Tarenaya hassleriana | reverse complement strand
CTGGAACGCCACAGTGGAACGGCGTGTCTGAACGGAGGAACCGAACACTGTTAGACATGGTTCGGTCAATGATGAGTCAGACAGATATTCCGAAGTCCTTTTGGGGCTATGCTTTAGAGACCACAAGCCTTCTCGATCTATCTCTATAGATCTTGATTCCTAGAATATAGGCGGCTTCTCCTAAGTCCTTCATCGAAAAGACCGATCCTAGCCAGGTTTTTACTCCT
>NW_010967800.1:589764-590276 GCF_000463585.1 Tarenaya hassleriana | reverse complement strand
CTTGTGCGATCGCTCCATTGTTGTCACAATACAGAGCAATGGGGCTATCAGCACTAGGAATGACACCCAAGTCTCCAATAAACTTTCTGATCCAAACAGCTTCCTTTGCTGCGTCCGACGCTGTAATATACTCAGCTTTTGTAGTAGAATCTGCAACGGTCACCTGCTTGGACCTCTTCCAGCTAACAGCGCCTCCGTTCAAGCAGAAAACATAGCCAGACTGCGATCTGTAGTCATCCGGGTCTGACTGGAAACTAGCATCGGTGTAACCTCTTACAGCGAGCTCGTCTTCCGACCCACCGTATACCAGGAACACATCCTTAGTCCTTCTCAAGTACTTCAGGATGTTCTTGACGGCGATCCAGTGTGACTCACCTGGATCTGACTGATATCTACTCGTAATGCTCAACGCGTAGGATACATCCGGTCGAGTACAAAGCATGGCATACATGATGGATCCAATTGCCGAAGCATATGGAATCCGGTCCATGCGTTCTCGCTCATCAGGTGTC
>NW_010967800.1:588705-589178 GCF_000463585.1 Tarenaya hassleriana | reverse complement strand
ACTATAAAGGCGTGTATCAGATACGAAACAAATCATGTGCTTGATTGTAGATAGTCAAGACGGGATTTGTACCTCTCGTAAAAGAGAGAGATATCGCTGGGCCCCTCGTGTGAGCGAGACTGTAGAAATGTGTGGCCGCACTATAGACGAACGTCGTCTATTTCAGACAGTCGAACTCAGTGAACGAGAAAGCAGTCGAATCAGATAAGGTGGCTTGTCTATGCCTTATGTTCGACATATGATATCATGATACAAAAGGATCATCAACCGGAATCATCTCTGGCGTTCGTA
Organism: Tarenaya hassleriana; assembly: GCF_000463585.1. NCBI lineage: Eukaryota > Viridiplantae > Streptophyta > Magnoliopsida > Brassicales > Cleomaceae > Tarenaya > Tarenaya hassleriana. The sequence continues at coordinate 588,887 of NW_010967800.1, read as the reverse complement.
AAGATCACGAACAAACTCTATTCGAGATAGGTAGTCATAGTGTCTTGCTAGAGATCGCCTATGACTTGTATATCCGAAATAGAGATTTCGGGTTATACATCTATCTCGAATGAGCCTACAGGGTCACACACGCAGGGAAGGACAAATGTCATGAGAAAACGACGGAAAAACCAAGACGGAAG
>NW_010967800.1:581275-588637 GCF_000463585.1 Tarenaya hassleriana | reverse complement strand
ACGACAACACGCAGACCGTCCGTTCTATGATGATAGAACGGACAATCCGCACTAAACGTAGACCGTCCGTTCTGCCTTACTAGAACGGACGGTCCACGTGCAATTCCGGACCGTCCGTTCCAGGTTTGGGTTTTCCGAAAATTAAACCGAAATTAGGGTTAAATCACTTTATAAGAAAGAGATTAGAACCCTAATTCGTGGGAGACTTTTTGGTGCCGACTTTCAGAGGTTTGAGAGAGCTTTTGGGTGAGATCCAAAGAGTTCGAAAACCGAAGAGTTTCGTTTTCTCGAAGAACAAAATCGAATAGAGATTCGAGTCCTAGCAGACAAGTTCCAAGCGTTGGAATCCATCCCGAAGTGTGGATACGTGTAGAGGGCGAGGTATTCTTCCTGCCTTTCGTGATCAGACGTGTTCTTCGATTGATACAGGCCCCGGATCGATTGAGGTAAGCTTCTAACGTTTCTACGATTCATAGAAGCATGGTTCTAGGGTTTATTAAATTTTTGTTTTATATCCGCTGCCCATTCATAAAAGTTTCTTTCCACTGGGAGGCGATTTTAGCAGTTCTGTTGGATTGAGACTCGTGTAGTGATTGCATATAGTTCGAGAGGTCCTTTTGTCCCTGCAAAGCCTGAACGAGTAAGGATTTTATCTCAAAATCTATCTCCTGCTTAGTTGCAAATGATGGAGGGGTATATGCTTCCTGGGGTGATCCTTCAAAACGATAATATCTCCCATCGCCCTGATCGTAATGATACGAAGGTATAGACTGATACTCTTGAAATTGATAGGATCCCTAGTTCTGCTGATAGTTGAAATCCCACTGCAGACCATCCGAAGCATATGAATCGTAGGAGAGATTGGGGTAATGCGTCCAACCCGAATCATAAGGGTCGGGGTATGAATCATCCAAGAAATTGCTCATATCCTCAATTCTCTATTCATGATCTGGAAAGGACGTACCTGCACACACAAAAGAAAACAAAGAAGAAAGGAGACGGAGGAAAAAAAAAGAAGAAAAAGAAAAAGAAAAAAACCCAAACTAGATAGGATCTAATCCTATTGTCTAAATTTTCCCCGGCAACGGCGCCAAAAACTTGATGTCGCAAATCTCGGTGTATAAATTTGATCAAGTAATAATATCCTAGACTTAACAATTAACCGCAAGTGTACGGATTGTGTGTAGCAACTAGGGTCGAACACAGGGACAAGTAAACAACTGAATCAGATTCCAATCCAAATCTAGATCTAGAGAAAATATGAGAATGATGAGAATATATCAAAAGCAAATAATAAAAACAAACGATAAACTATCAATGGCAAAACACTGCAGGCTTCGGGATTGCTTTACATGCAAGGGTCTTTCAAAAGATACAAACTCAGTGGTTTATCTATCCGATTCAGGGAATTCAAGCTCTAAAGTAGAGATTAACTCTCTCGAGTCTAACCTCACTATCCAGGCTTTATCCTACTAATCTATCGATTCAATAGTCTAAACCCTGAATGCATGAACGAACGCTATCATAATCCCTAGACAAATATTCATCTCTCAATGCAATACCTGTTCTATTTATTGAGTTATTTCCAGGTTAGAATCCCATATGTCTATGCGAATTAAAACCCTAAGTTCATTCAATCAAGTGGCCAACAAGATCAAACGCATTAAACGCAACTCAATAAACCGAATAGAATAAATAAAACCACAAAGTCTGGAATTAGAAACCAAAGATCCCTACATAGCAAATCCCTAACCTACAGCAAATGAATTACTCGCTAAACACCGAGACGTCAGGGTTCATATCAATACAACAAAACATCGTAAAATAGAAGGAAAGAGGAACGCTTAGTCGATTTCTCGGCTTCGTGATCTCCGTCTTCTACTCCGATCTCTTGCTTCCTGATAATCGCCACATTTTATGTGCTCTAGGGTGTATTCTCTGTGTAAAGCTTGAATGATTTTCGACCTAGAGGCTTCCCCCTCTTATTTCCCTTCGGTTTGGCCAAAATTGAAAGTTTTCCCGAATCTGGGGGTCGAACCGATCGTTTCGGCAAAGCCAAACCGATCGGTTTCACTTTCTGAGCAATTTTCCAACTTCTGTGGTGCCGAACCGATCGTTTCGTCCATCCCGAAACGATCGTTTTGTGTCTCTGAGCAGTTTCGACGGGCTTCACGAATTCGCTCATAACTTCCTGCTCTGATATCGGATTTGGGTGATCTTAATGTTTATGTGTAGATATTGAGAAGAGCTTTCCAATGATGTAGAGAATGCATGTTTTGGACTTGTAGAGTGAAAGTTATTGAACTTGCAAATTCTGACGTTTCTGGGCTTCACGTTTTCCCTGGAAACACTCCAAATGTTTCCGTTTCGTCCATGATGTTCCGTAACCCATGTTTTCCACTCTTTTTGCTCTTTTTATGCATGAAAACCTGTTTAGACACCAAGGAACACAACCATGCAATGTCGAAGCCAAATGTGCCCTAGAATGCCTACAAATCTGTAAAATATAGTGAAATACGCTAGACGTCCTATATCAAAACGTCACCCAAAATACATGTTATCATCTTCCTACAAAACGAAGATGAGCCATGCGTTTACAAGAAGGTCAGTGGGAGCGCAGTGGTTTTCCTTGTGCTTTATGTAGATGATATATTGCTCATCGGAAATGATGTTCCTACTTTGCAAGGAGTAAAACTCCTAGCTAGGATTAGTCTTTTCGATGAAAGACTTAGGAGAAACCGCCTACATTCTAGGCATCAAGATCTATAGAGATAGATCGAGAAGACTTCTTGGCTTAAGTCAGAGTACATACATTGACAAGGTCTTGAATCGGTTCAAGATGCAAGACTCCAAGAGGGGTGCCTTGCCAATGGGACATGACGCGGCTCTTAGCAAGACTCAGTGTCTAAAGTCACAGGATGAGCAAGAGCGCATGAGTAAGATTCCATATGCCTCGGCAATTGGATCTATCATGTACGCCATGTTGTGTACTCGTCCGGATGTATCATATGCATTGAGCATGACTAGTAGATATCAGTCTACACCAGGGGAGTCTCACTGGATTGCGGTCAAGAACATTCTTAAGTTCTTGAGAAGGACTAAGGATTTGTTCTTGGTGTATGGCGGATTGGAAGACGAGCTCGCTATAAGGCTAAACTCGCTCTAATTAGGGTTTTAAGTGGGATTAACTTTAAGAAACGCCTCCTAAGACTCTTGGCACGACTTTCAGACCCTATTGACAGGTTTTGAAAGTTGAAAACCTAAGAATTAGATCCATGAAACCCTTGTGCAAAGAAGAACGTGTTCTTCAGTCCTAGCAGACTAGTTCCAACCATTGGAATCCTTTCCGCCGTGCGGATACGTGTAGAGGGCAAGGTATTCTTCCTGCCTACAGTGATCGGACGAACACATCAATTGATACAGGCCCCGTATCGATTGAGGTAAGCGTTCTAACGTTTCTACAAGATCATGCATGATAGGTTTAAGGGTTTTATCAAAATTTTTGTTTTACATCCGCTGCACAAACTCTAGAACTGATCTTTTAGGAATTAGATTCGTTCATGAGATCCCAGGAAACCCAACAAAAACGAGACTTAGAACTCCTTGAACTCTTTGGATCTCACCAAAAGCTCTCAAAGTTCTGCCAAAGACGGCTCAAAAAGTCTCTACTTTAATTACGGTTTTAATCTCCTTCTTATAAACTGATTTTACCCTAATTTCGGTTTAATTTTGGAAAAACCCGCATGAGATTGTGAACGAGTGACTGGATGACCCGTATGAGATTGTCACATGGACAGAGTCATGACTTGAATCTCATTCAACGGTTCGTTCTTGGATCCTCATACCTGAGATGTCTAGAGTATCTGATATGAGGAGTGGCGTGTCTTGACTGCGTCAAACGTCGTCTTTAACCGGATGATTATAATGGCGTTGATCAGATACGTTCACGAATCATATGGAGATAGTAGACATGCAATATGTGACTTGTCACCTCCTTAATAGGAGAGATATCGCTGGGCCCTCTCGTGGAAGTCGGACTTTGAAAAACGCGTGGCCACGCTATAGATGAAGTTGCATCTATTTTACTAGTCGATTTGCCAAGATGAGAAAGCGGTTGAACTTGAAGGGTGGCTCAAACCATGCCCTTGTTCAACTTATGATATCGTGAGACAAAGGATCGGAATTCGAGTTGTTAATGCCTTGGTTAGATCACTTCTAACTCAATTCTAAGTGGGTGGTCATGGCGTCTTGCTAGAGGCTAACAATGACTTGTGGTTCGGGAAAGGTTCCGCAGTCACTACCACTTAGAATGGGCCTACAGGATCATACACCACTAGGGATGGACTTATACGTGAAGAATCCGAAGAATGGAAATGAGAATTTGACCGAAACGAGCACGAAAAGGATTTTCAGTGTGTTAGTCCGGAGCTGACCAAGTTTGGTCAGCCCCGGACTGTAACGACCCGTGACCGCTACGAATTGTCGAAACTGCCCCCACACAGCAACCCGAGACCTTTCAGCATGTTTTGTCCTCACTCGCATGCATACCGAGACACTTTCCAGTAGGTCACCCATCCTGAGATTGCTCCAGAGTCAGCATGCTTAACTTTGGAGTTCTCTCAGGATAGTCAACCAAAAAGGTAGATGCACCTTGTTGCTATGAGTAGCTCAACTAATTCTTTTATGTTATCTTAGACCGTATAGTGTCGCACCTATACAGCCCCCGGATCTCTCTCATTCCGGTGTGTTCGATTCATCCCTGTACCCCCTACCCAGAAGCTCGTCAGGAGTCGTGCCTTGTCCGTGCCTCTGCACCGGCGATCACTCCCCGCCCTCCTACGGTACTCTAGGTTGTCACACGGACCAAGTTGGTCAGCCCAGGAGGTCCGGAAGTTCGGTCCGAGATCATCTGTCCAGGTCTGGTCCGCTGACCAAAAGTTGGTCAGCCCCGTACCAGACGCTGGGTCAGGCGGACCGAGACCGAAGAACGGCGGACCGCAAAGAGGAACCAAGAGGTTAGGTCCGGAGGTGACCAAAAGTTGGTCAGCCGGACCAAACCTCCAGGTCAGGCGGTCCGAAGGGAGCTGAGCAAGCTTGGTCCGGCGTACCAAGTTATGGGAAATTTTCCAAAATTCAGATTTAGGGTTTTCTAAGCTTATTTAAGTTTGGGATTTCGTCAAAACTTAATTAAAGCCGCGCTAAAACTCAGAGAGACATCTAAGAACCCTAGAGAGTTCATTCTTTTCATTTTTGAGCTTCTCGAGATTAGATCCGGTCTCTTGAGTTACCCTTTTCTTCTCTAATCCTAGCAGATACGTTCCAAATCATTTGGAATCCTTCCCGTCGGTGTGGATACGTGTAGAGGGAATGTAACTTCAGTCCTAGCTGATTTAGAACAGGCCCTGGATCGAACTTTGCTTCAAACTTCATCGACAACGAGGTAAGTAACGATTTTCTCGGTGATATACACGATCTTTCGGGTTTTGCAAGTTTGGTTTCGTGTGACGTTTGACTAGGTTTAGATCTTTCTAGTAAACCAAACCCTAGATCGATTTGATCGCATACTAGGAACCCGTAGATTTCCCAACACAATCCATGTCAGATAACCAAGTATGGACTCTGCTTGATGCATCTGAACGGATAAAACTCATCAGATGCAAGTGGATCTTCAAGAAGAAGACCGACATGGATGGAAACGTGCACACGTATAAGGCACGACTTGTGGCGAAAGGATTCCGTCAAATTCATGGTATAGACTATGATGAGACGTTTTCGCCCGTAGTCATGCTGAAGTCCATCAGGATCCTGCTTGCCATAGCCGCATATTACGACTATGAGATATGGCAAATGGATGTCAAGATCGCGTTCCTTAATGGGAACTTGACCGAGGATGTGTATATGACACAACCCGAAGGTTTTGTCGATCCAAGGGACTCGGGGAAGGTGTGCAATCTTCAGAGGTCCATTTATGGACTGAAACAGGCTTCAAGGAGCTGGAACCTTCGTTTTGATGAGATAATCAAAAGGTTTGGTTTCTCACAGAACGAAGATGAGCCACGTGTTTACAAGAAGGTCAGTGGGAGCACAGTTGTATTTCTAGTGCTGTACGTGGATGACATTCTACGTTCCTACCTTGGAAGACGTTAAGTCTTGGCTAGGAACACAGTTTTCTATGAAGGACCCAGGAGAAGCGGCCTATATTTTAGGCATTAAGATCTATAGAGATAGATCGAGGCGTCTTCTAGGATTGTGTCAGAGTACCTACATCGATAAGTTCTTGAAACGGCTCAAGATGCAAGATTCCAAGAAGGGAACCTTACCGATGAGCAGTGGCAGAGTTCTCTGCAAGAGTCAGTGTCCTACCACACCTGATGAGCGAGAACGCATGGATCGGATTCCGCAATTGGATTGATCATGTATGCCATGCTCTGTACTCGACCGGATGTATCCTATGCGTTGAGCATTACGAGTAGATAGATACCAGTCAGATCCAGGTGAGTCACACTGGATCGCCGTCAAGAACATTCTAAAGTACTTGAGAAGGACTAAAGATGTGTTCTTGGTATTCGGTGGGTCGGAGGACGAGCTCGCTGTAAAGGGTTACACCGATGCTAGCTTTCAGTCAGACCCGGATGACTACAGATCGCAGTCTGGCTATGTTTTTTGCTTGCACGGAGGCGCTGTTAGCTGGAAGAGTTCCAAGCAAGCGACCGTTGCAGATTTTACTACAGAAGCTGAGTATATTGCAGCGTCGGACGCAGTAAAGGAAGCTGTTTGGATTAGGAAGTTTGTTGGCGATGTTGGTTTAGTGCTCTATGATGTACTGTTTATGAGCTTTATTTAGATACATTTGATGTATTGATACTTTCTATGGTTTATGAGAGTATTTGATTCATTACATGTTCTTGCATACTAGATGTGTTATGAAGTCCATGTATCATTATGAATGATACTTAACTCCATAGTCTTGTGTCATTATGGGAATGATGACATAATAAGACTAGTATGATGTGTGATTGATGATCATATAGATGATCATAGGTATTTGGATACGATCACAATCATAGGTATTTGTTGGAGAATGGAATACTGGATTGACCCGCATGAGATTGTCACATGGACTAGCGCCATGACTTGAATCTCATATGACGGTTCCATGATTGGACCCTAAGACCTGAGATATCTACGAAATCCAACATGAGGAGTTGCGTACTTTGATTACGCCAAACGTCCTGCGTAACAGGAGGACTATAAAGGCGTGTATCAGGTACGAAATGAATCATGTGCTGGATTGTAAATAGTCAAGACGGGATTTGTACCTCTCGTAAAAGAGAGAGATATCGCTGGACCCCTCGTGTGAGC
>NW_010967800.1:579814-580903 GCF_000463585.1 Tarenaya hassleriana | reverse complement strand
TAGACCGATCGGTCCAGACGTCGGGAATTACTAAACTCGCTCTAATTAGGGTTTTAAAGGGAAGAAACTTTAGGGAACGCCACCCAACTCTTTTGGCACGATTTTCAGACCCTAGGGAGAGGTTTGGAGAGTGAGAAAGCTAAGAGAAAGATCCCTGAAACCCTTGCGCAAAGAAAGAAGCGTTCTTCAGGGAGCGGAGGCAAGTTCCAACCGTTGGAATCCTTTCCGCCGTGTGGATACGTGTAGAGGGCAAGGTATTCTTCATGCCTACAGTGATCAGACGCGTTCTTCGATTGATACAGGCCCCGGATCGATTGAGGTAAGCGTTCTAACGTTTCTACATGATCATGCATGATAGGTTTTAGGGTTTCATCAAAATTTTTGTTTTTCATCCGCTGCGCAAACCCTAGAACTGATCTCTTAGGAATTAGATTCGCTCTTGAGATCCCAGGAAAACCCAACAGTGGTATCAGAGCCTGGTTACTCTGCATGATTTTTGTTAGAACCCGATCACGCACGTTATAGGATTTGAATTGTTTGAATCCGTGTTTGCTTTGATGCTATACATGATTTGATTATGGATCTAGAGTATATTTTCTGTTCATTGTTGCATAGTGTGCAAGAGCTTTGAATTCTGAGTTCGTAGGCGAAAACGGGGTCGAATTCGGGTCTGAAACGGGGCAGAAACGACGAAAACGAGATCTGATCACGTTTTTGCATGGACCGATCGGTCTAGGGTTTCGCAAGTCCCGGATTGAACGGTCTGCATGCGTAGACCGATCGGTTGGACCAAGACCGATCGGTCTGGACCATTCTGGACCGAAAGATCTGGACCGACGCAGACCCGAAGACCGAACCACCTAGACCGATCGGTCTAGGCCTAGACTGATCGGTCTAGGACCCAACCAAAATTTGATTTTGCGTTTCGGGATCTGTTTTGAGCAATCGTTGCTTAAAACCGATCAACTGTGATTCAGAATAACATGATTCTCTCTTATGGATGGTCCATAGTGAATGAATGCATGTAACTTAATCAAGATATTAGATATGTTTGATTGAGTGGGAGCTTCGGGATTGGGATTGCATAAT
>NW_010967800.1:577073-578820 GCF_000463585.1 Tarenaya hassleriana | reverse complement strand
TCAACACCCACGTCCTCAACATGCGAGCTCATGTTGAGGAACTTGAGCGCATGGGAGTGACACTCGATGCTGACTTGGTTGCAGACTTGATCCTTATGTCATTGCCTGAGGACTATAATTAGTTCGTGATGCAGTATCATATGCATGGGATGACTAAGAGCTTAACCGAACTGCATGGGATGCTGAAATCGGCCGAGCAGGATATTGTGGTGCCCAAGGCTGTGCTTGCTATTGAGAACAACTCCAGAAAGAAGCGGCGGGGTAAAGCCAAAAAGAAGGTGGCGAAAAAGGCAAAGGTTGCCTCTACGCCTAAGTCTAAACCCGATAAGGGTGACTGTCATTACTGCGGAGTGTCTGGACAGTGGAAGCGTAATTGTCATCTTTACTTGGAGGATCTGAAGGACAAGAAGCTTGGCGAAGCTTCTGCCTCAGGTATCCACGTTATAGAGGCTAACATCTGTACTATATCTTCGTGGGTATTAGATACCGGAAGTGCCTCACACATTTGTGGAAATGTGCAGGGACTAAGAAGAAGTAGGATGCTGGCTAAGCGAGAAGCGGATCTACGCGTCGGGAATGGAGCAAGAGTTGCTGCATTGTTGTTTGCGTTTACGATTTGCATCTTCCTTCTGGACTTGTTTTAGAGCTTAGTAATTCTTACTATGTTCCTGCGATTAGCAGAAACATTATTTCTATTTCATGTCTGGATTTGGATGGTTTTCGATTTGTGATTGAGAACTCGAGTTTGATGATTTATCGAGACGATATTTACTATGGTAATGGTTATTTAGTTAATGATTTATACGTCTTGAATGATCAGCCTTCGAACTCGACATCATCCATCTATAGCGTGAATACTAAACGGTTTAAGCCGAACGACTTAAACCCGACCTTCCTCTGGCATTGTCGTCTAGGCCATATAAACGAGAAGCACATTCAGAAGCTTCATTCTGAAGGTCTTCTGGATTCATTTGACTTTGAGTCTCTTGAATCTTGCGAGTCTTGTTTGATGGGCAAGATGACAAAGCATCCTTTCAAGGGGAAAGGACAGAGAGCGACAGAGTTATTGGATCTCATACATAGTTAGAGGAGGTTATTTGTATTTCGTTACGTTCACTGTGTTGGGTTTTGGGCTACGGATTCCTAGCATGCGATCATATCGATCTAGGGTTTGGTTTACTAGGTTTCATGCAGCGGAAGAATAATCTAAACCTAGTCAAACGTCACACGCAACCAAAATCATCCGTAAAACCCCGTTCAATCGTGTATATCACCGTAGGAATCGAATACTTACATCTTTCCTGAAGATCTGAAAGTAGCAATCGATCCAGGGCCTGTTTTAATCACCAAGAGCTGAAAGTACAGCTCCTCTACACGTATCCACACCGACGGGAAGGATTCCAAACGCTTTTGGAACTGATCTGCTAGGATCTGTGAAGTGAATAGGGTTTTCAAGACATTGGATCGAATCCCGGAAACTAGAACCTCAAAAGAAACGATTTTCTTGTGTTCTAGATCTGTCTTAGGATTCTGAAAGTTGAGTTCTCCTCTTAGGACGGCGTCCAACACCACCTTATAAGTTAGAAACCCTAATCCTTGTGAAAAGAGACTTTTTCCGAGTATTGACTCAGTCCGAGTTAGAACTCTGACTCGGTCGAGTCAGAACGAATCAGCCCAAGCCCATTGTCAACTCTTGACCCGACCCATTTAGTATTGACTCGGTCCGAGTCAAAACTTTGACTCGGTC
>NW_010967800.1:571917-574182 GCF_000463585.1 Tarenaya hassleriana | reverse complement strand
TGGTTCTCGAACTTCTTCGAGATTTATTCTACTCCCACTGACTCTCTTGGAGACGAACTCTCTCTCCAAGAAAGATCCATTCCGAGCAACAAACACTTTGTTCTCAGATGGGTTGTAGAACCAGTACCCTTTAGTTTCCTTAGGGTAACCCACAAATATGCATTTATCAGACTTGGCGGATAGCTTATCAGAAGCAAGACGTTTCACGTAAACGTCACATCCCCAATCTTCATGAATGCTAACCTGGGACGCTTCCCAGTCCATATCTCATATGGAGTCTTCTGAACCGACTTTGTTGGACAGTTGTTCAGTATAAGCGCCGCCGTTTCCAACGCATATCCCCAGAAGGATTTAGGAAGATCGACCTGACTCATCATAGACCGTACCATATCCAATAAGGTTCGGTTCCTCCTCTCGGAAACGCCATTCCATTGTGGCGTTCCAGGTGGAGTCAGCTGTGAGACAATCCCACAATCTGCCAGATAGTCAGTGAACTCTTGGCTCATATACTCGCCACCTCGATCAGATCGAAGCAACTTGATCGTCTTGCCAAGTTGGTTCTGTACCTCGTTTCTGAAAATCTTGAACAATTCAAGTGTTTCAGATTTATGTCTCATCAAGTAGACATAACCGTACCTACTGAAATCATCAGTAAACGTAACAAAGTACAGATAACCTCCTCTAGCGGGTGAGCTCATAGGACCGCATACATCACTATGTATGAGTTCTAGCAACTCCGTAGCCCGTTCTCTTTTTCTAGTAAAAGGAGATTTTGTCATCTTGCCCATCAAACAGGAATTGCATGATTCGATTGATTCATAATCACAAGAATCAAGAAGTCCATCAGAATGAAGTTTCGCTATGCGTTTCTCGTTGATGTGGCCAAGACGGCAATGGCAGAGATATGTCGGGTTTAAGTCGTTCGGCTTAAACCGCTTGGTACTTACGTTATAGATCGACCTGTATCTAGGTGGTTCATCTTCCAAAACATAAAGGCCATTAACCTGGTAACCCTTACCATAGAATAAATCGCCTCTATAATGGACAGATATTTGTTCTCAATAACAAATTTGAAACCATCCGAGTCTAAACATGAAATCAATATAATGTTCCTGCTATGGCAGGGACAAAATAACAATCATGCAACTCCAATACAAGGCCAGAAGGTAAAGTGAGATCGTAAGTCCCGACGGTTAATGCAGCAACTCTTGCTCCATTACCGACGCGGAGATCTACTTCTCCCTTTGCCAATTGTCTACTTCCTCGAAGTCTTTGCACATTTCCACAAATGTGTGAGGCGCATCCGGTATCTAATACCCATGATGTAGAAGTAAACAAGTTCGCCTCTATAACGAAGATACCAGAAGTCGAAGCTTCTGTAAGCTTCTTCTTCCTCTGATCTTCCAGGTAGAGCCTGCAATTTCTATACCAATGCCCGATGGCATGACAGAAATAACACTCTTCCTTCTTGGACTCAGGCTTAGGTTCAATGACAACGCTTGCCACTTTCCTCTTGCCCTTGCCCTTGGAACGTTTCCTTTTGGTGGAACTCTTTCCAACAACTACCATATCATTCTTCCCTCGGCTCCCAGCTTTCTCTTGGAATGACACATTCAACTGATCAACTATCAAAGAATTGTCCATGTCCTCTAATTGCTCACGCAATTCCGAAGACATCTTTCCAAGCATCAAACTGGACACGCCCAGATCATCATCCTCATGCTTCCAATAAGCATCAATGATCGATCTAGAAGCCGTGGTCAAAGGCTTATCCTTCATAAGGATAGATCGCATGGTGAGATAAAACAGATTCCTGCAACAGATATGTTCTACAGAAAAAGACAGACAAACAGACAGAAAATATGCAAGCCGCTTAGTACACATACTAACACAGATAATAGATGCAATATGACAGGCTCCCACTAAGAAAAACACCCTCAATGAGTTTCTAAGTGAGCTAGGATCCATATTTCACATGTTTTTGAGTCAGCTAGGGCATGACGCTCAAAAACATTGCTATTTAGGTAGACAACACATTGTCAATCACATCCTATGTGATTCCTAGAATAGTATGGGATAGTGATACGCTATCACTGCATGTTCCTCATCCCATCCTTACCATCAGGTCCAAGTCCGACTTGATAACCCAATTCAAGCTCAACCATATTCAAGCTATGAGAATCACGATTTCTCCATACTGCCTCACCAAGATAATCAGGCACACTCAGCTAGGGCATGACCCGTAACCATGACGATCGAGACCTT
>NW_010967800.1:569462-570002 GCF_000463585.1 Tarenaya hassleriana | reverse complement strand
AACAATGATGAATTAAGACTAGTATGAGGTGTGATTGATGCATTGGATGCATATCACACTCATGGGTACTCGTTGTGAACGAGTGACTGGTTGACCCGCATGAGATTGTCACATGGACAGAGTCATGACTTGAATCTCATACAGCGGTTCGTTCTTGGATCCTCAGACCTGAGATGTCTAGAGTATCTGATATGAGGAGTGGCGTGTCTTGACTGCGTCAAACGTCGTCTTTAACCGGATGATTATAACGGCGTTGATCAGATACGTTCACGAATCATATGGAGATAATAGACATGCAATATGGGACTTATCACCTCCTCAATAGGAGAGATATCGCTGGGCCCCTCTCGTGGAAGTAACGGGAATGTAATGCATTCATAAACCAATGAATCAATACAAAGTCAAAGTGTCATATCACGGATCATCCTAGAGCATTACAACCAACACACTGATGATTAAGTACGCAACTCCTCATGTTGGATTCCTTAGATATCTCAGGTCTTAGGATCCAATCACGGAACCGCCATATGAGATTCAAGT
>NW_010967800.1:550297-568153 GCF_000463585.1 Tarenaya hassleriana | reverse complement strand
GACATGGATGGCAACGTGCACATGTATAAGGCACGACTTGTGGCGAAAGGATTCCGTCAAATTCATGGTATTGACTATGATGAGACTTTTTCGCCCGTAGTTATGCTGAAGTGCATCAGGATCCTACTTGCCATAGCCGCATATTATGACTATGAGATATGGCAAATGGATGTCAAGACCGCGTTCCTTAACGGGAACTTGACCGAGGATGTGTACATGACACAATCCGAAGGTTTTGTCGATCCAAGGACCCGAGGATGGTGTGCAAGCTTCAGAGGTCCATTTATGGACTGAAGCAGGCTTCGAGGAGCTGGAACCTTCGTTTTGACGAGACAATCAAAAGGTTTGGTTTCTCACAAAACGAAGATGAGCCATGTGTTTACAAGAAGGTCAGTGGGAGCACAGTAGTTTTTCTAGTGCTGTACGTGGATGACATTCTCCTTATAGGGAATGACGTTCCTACCTTGCAAGACGTTAAGTCTTGGCTAGGAACACAGTTTTCTATGAAGGACCTAGGAGAAGCGGCCTATATTCTAGGCAGAAAGATCTATAGAGATAGATCGAGGCGTCTTCTAGGATTGTGTCAGAGTACTTACATCGATAAGGTCTTGAATCGTTTCACGATGCAAGATTCCAAGAAAGGAACCTTACCGATGAGCAGTGGCACAGTTCTCTGCAAGAGTCAGTGTCCTACGACACCTGATGAGCGAGAACGCATGGGTCGGATTCCATATGCTTCGGCAATTGGATCGATCATATATGTTTGCTTTGTACTCGACCAGATGTATCCTACGCATTGAGCATTACAAGTAGATATCAGTCAGATCCAGGTGAGTCACACTGGATCGCCGTCAACAACATCTTGAAGTACTTGAGAAGGACTAAGGATGTGTTCTTGGTATACGGTGGGTCGGAAGACGAGCTCGCTGTAAGAGGTTACACTGATGCTAGTTTCCAGTCAGACCCGGATGACTACAGATCGCAGTCTGGCTATGTTTTCTGCTTAAATGGAGGAAGAGTTCCAAACAGGCGACCGTTGCAGATTCTACTACAGAAGCTGAGTATATTGCAGCGTCGGACGCAACAAAGGAAGCTATTTGGATCAGGAAGTTTGTTGGAGACTTGGGTGTCATTCCTAGTGTTGATAGCCCCATTGCCCTGTATTGTGACAACAATGGAGCGATCGCACAAGCAAAAGAACCCAGATCCCATCAACGATCTAAACACATACTCAGACGGTTTCACCTTATCAGGGAGATCATAGACAGAGGAGACATGCACATTTGCACGGTGTCGACAGATGATAACATTGCCGATCCGTTGACGAAGTCTCTCCCTTCGTCGAAGCATGAGAGTCATGTTAGGGATATGGGCATTAGATGTTTAGCAGTTCATGATTAGAGCAAGTGGGAGATTGTTGGTTTAGTGCTCTATGATGTACTGTTTATGAGCTTTATTTAGATACATTTGATGTATTGATACTTTCTATGGTTTATGAGAGTATTTGATTCATTACATGTTCTTGCATACTAGATGTGTTATGAAGTCCATGTATCATTATGAATGGTACTTAACTCCCTAGTCTTGTGTCATTATGGGAATGATGACATAATAAGACTAGTATGATGTGTGATTGATGATCATATAGATGATCATAGGTATTTGGATACGATCATAATCATAGGTATTCGTTGGAGAATGGAATACTGGATTGACCCGCATGAGATTGTCGCATGGACTAGCGCCATGACTTGAATCTCATATGACGGTTCAATGAATGGATCCTAAGACCTGAGATATCTACGGAATCCAACATGAGGAGTTGTGTACTTTGATTACGCCAAACGTCCTGCGTAACAGGAGGACTATAAAGGCGTGTATCAGGTACGAAACGAATCATGTGCTAGATTGTAAATAGTCAAGATGGGATTTGTACCTCTCGTAAAAGAGAGAGATATCGCTGGGCCCCTCGTGTGAGCGAGACTGTAGAAATGTGTGGTCGCACTATAGACGAACGTCGTCTATTTCAGACAGTCGAACTCAGTGAACGAAAAAGCTCCATGCCTTATATTCGACATATGATATCGTGATACAAAAGGATCATCAAACGGAATCATCACTGGCGTTCGTAGGATCACGAACAAACTCTATTCGAGATAGGTAGTCATAGTGTCTTGCTAGAGACCGCCTATGACTTGTGTAACCGAAATAAGAGATTTCGTGTTATACTGCTATATCGGATGAGCCTACAGGGTCACACACACAGGAAAGGACGAATGCGCGAAAAGAGACAAGAAAATCCCGGTGGAACGGAGGCCAGACCGACCGGTCCAGAAGGTCTGCACGATCGGTCCAGCTAACCCAGACCGATCGGTCTAGACGTAGACCGGTCGGTCTAGACGTAGACCGGTCGGTCCAGAGGTAATGTGTAAGGTCCGGAAATTGTTCCAGACCGATCGGTCTAGACGTTAAAAAGCTCCAGACCGATCGGTCCAGACGTCGGGATTTACTAAACTCGCTCTAATTAGGGTTTTAAGTGGGATCAACTTTGGGGAACGCCACCCAACTCTTTTGGCACGATTTTCAGACCCTAGGGAGAGGTTTGGAGAGTGAGAAAGCTAAGAGAAAGATCCCTGAAACCCTTGCGTAAAGAAGAAAGCGTTCTTCAGTCCTAGCAGACAAGTTCCAACCGTTGGAATCCTTTCCGCCGTGTGGATACGTGTAGAGGGCAAGGTATTCTTCCTGCCTACAGTGATCAGATGCGTTCTTCGATTGATATAGGCCCCGGATCGATTGAGGTAAGCGTTCTAACGTTTCCACAAGATCATGCATGATAGGTTTTAGGGTTTCATCAAAATTTTTGTTTTTCATCCGCTGCGCAAACCCTAGAACTGATCTCTTAGGAATTAGATTCGCTCTTGAGATCCCAGGAAAACCCAACAGGCGATTTGGGTGTCATTCCTAGTGTTGATAGCCCCATTGCTCTGTATTGTGACAACAATGGAGCGATCGCACAAGCGAAAGAATCCAGATCCCATCAACGATCCAAACACATACTCAAACGATTTCACCTTATCAGGGAGATCATAGACAGAGGAGACATGCACATTTGCAGAGTGTCGACAGATGACAACATTGCCGATCCGTTGACGAAGCCTCTCCCTTCGTCAAAGCATGAGAGTCATGTTAGGGATATGGGCATTAAATGTTTAGCAGTCCATGATTAGAGCAAGTGGGAGATTGTTGGTTTAGTGCTCTATGATGTACTGTTTTGCGAGCTTTATTTCGATACATTTGATGTACTGACACTTTCTATGGTTTATGGATGAGTGTTTTATTCATTACATGTAGTGCATACTTAATATGTTATGAAATCCATGTATTGTTATGAACAATACTAAACTCCATAGTCATATGTCATTATGGGAATAATGATATTCTAAGACTAGTATGATGTGTGATTGGTGATCATATAGATGATCATAGGTATTGGATACGATCACAATCATAGGTATTCGTTGGAGAACGGAATACTGGACTGACCCGCATGAGATTGTCACATGGACTAGCGTCATGACTTGAATCTCATATGACGGTTTCATGATTGGATTCTGTGGCCTGAGATATCTACCGAATCCAACATGAGAAGTTGCGTACTTTGAATGCGTCAAACGTCCTGCGTAACAGGAGGACTATAAAGGCGTGTATCAGGTATGCACGAATCATGTGTTGGATTGTAGATAGTCAAGACGGGATTTCTACCTCTCGTAAAAGAGAGAGATATCGCTGGGCCCCTCGTGTGAGCGAGAGTGTAGAAATGTGTAGCCGCACTATAGACGAACGTCGTCTATTTCACATAGGCGAACTCAGTGAACGAGAAAGCAGTCAAATCAGATAAGGTGGCTTGTCCATGTCTTATGCTCGACATATGATATCGTGATACAAAAGGATCATCAAACGGAATCATCACCGACATTCGTAAGATCATGAACAAACTCTATTCGAGATAGGTAGTCATAGTGTCTTGCTAGAGACCGTCTATGACTTGTATAACCGAAATGGAGATTTCGGGTTATACTGCTATATCGGATGAGCCTACAGGATCACACACACAGGAAAGGACAAACGTGCGAGAAAAGACGAGAAAATCCCGGTGGAGCGGAGGCCAGACCGACCGGTCCAGAAAGTGGCAGGTTGGACCGATCGGTCCAGACGTAGACCGATCGGTCCAGAGGTAACGTGCAAATGTTGCTCGGTCCGGAAAATGTTCGAGACCGATCGGTCCAGAGGCGTGGACCGATCGGTCTAGACGTCGGGATCTCATTAACTCGCCCAAATTAGGGTTTTAAGGGTAAGGAACTTTCGGGAACGCCTTGGAAGCTCATTGGCACGACTTTCAGACGTTTTTGAGAGATTTTGAGAGAGAAAAACCTAAGAGATTAATCCTGAAACCCTTGCGCAAAGAAGAACGTGTTCTTCAGTCCTAGCAGACGAGTTCCAACTGTTGGAATCCTTTCCGCCGTGTGGATACGTGTAGAGGGCGAGGTATTCTTCCTGCCTACAGTGATCGAACGAACACATCAATTGATACATGCCCCAGATCGATTGAGGTAAGCGTTCTAACGTTTCTACAAGATCATGCATGATAGGTTTTAGGGTTTTATAAAATTTTTGTTTTACATCTGCTGCGCAAACCCTAGAACCGATTTCTTAGGAATTAAATTCGCTCTAGAGATCCCAAGAATTCCAACAGCATGAACGA
This sequence comes from Tarenaya hassleriana, assembly GCF_000463585.1. Classification (NCBI taxonomy): domain Eukaryota; kingdom Viridiplantae; phylum Streptophyta; class Magnoliopsida; order Brassicales; family Cleomaceae; genus Tarenaya; species Tarenaya hassleriana. The sequence continues at coordinate 563,391 of NW_010967800.1, read as the reverse complement.
ACGCTATCATAATCCCTAGGCAAATATTCATCTCTCGATGAAATACTTGTTCTATTTATTGAATTATTTCCAGATTAGAATCTCATATGTCTATGCGAATTAAAACTCTAAGTTTATTCAATCAAGCGGCCAACAAGATTAAACGCATTAAGAACAATTCAATAAACTGAATAAAATAAATAAATCCATAAAGTTTGGAATTAAAATCAAAGATCCCTACATAGCAAATCCCTAACCTACAACACATGAATCGAGACGTCAGGGTTCATATCAATAATACAAAACATCATAAAATATAATAGGGAAGAATGCTTAGTCGATTTCCCGGTTTCGTAATCTCCCCCTTTTGTGTACTCCAGGATGTGTTTTCTGTCAAAAGTCTGAATATTTTCGATGGGTTCCAACCAAAGATTTCTATCCCAAAAGCCATTCTGGACAATCCTAAAGGTCAAGCAATCAATTCAACAAAACATAACCACGTTCAACGGATCACAATATTTTCAGGATATTTCTACTCTCTCATGCCATAGATCATTACATCAATGCTGAAAACGGTTTTATGTCCTAAACACTATATGAGAATGCACAATCCTAACAACAAACTATATGATCCTAATGCATCATATATGCACATGCAACTAAAAAGTGGAAATAAAAGAGAAAAATGCATGCAACACTACTCTATATGGATATGGTTTAGTGTTAGACGAATCCTCTCCCAGACTTGAATTGGACACCGTCCTCGGTGTCAATTCTCGTCTAGTAGAGATAACCAATAAGATGAGTCAAAAGAGAAGCAAATCAAAATAGGAAAAGAATACTTAGCTCGTGATGTTTGTTCACTCGCACTTAAGTCTGCCTACATCTATCGCATAGCTAGCTTCCTCACCTCCTCAATAGCTCTTCATTAGAATTCAACCTGGTGATAAGAGATACAAACCAATATCCGATGCAAAAGAAAAAGAAAGGAAAGGAAAAGACCAACTTAATACCTCGGGTTGTGATGAGGACATGGAGCCGGAACAGGAACGCTTGGAGCTGAAGCCGGAGCTGGAGCGTTTGGATGCGGAGCGGGAACGCACGGAGCTAGGAGCGGACATGGATCTCTCGGAGCAATCACTCGAAGACCAGCTTTCGGAAACTTCAACTGATCAAAACGTTACACGATCACTTGATCCCGTAAAGCTCGACAATGACGATCACGCGAAGGGTGCTCCATGAGCATACGTTAGAGCCGAGCCACCAATCACTCACGCTAAAGCTCGAGCACTTCGCCAGCTACTATATGGCGTCATTGATCAAGTCTTGAGCGGGATACGGGATAAAGACAAGGCCGATACATCACGGCATGACTTGCATCACGTCTTCACCATCATGACCGAGCCCTACATACAAAAGGAAGCTTCTTGAGCTGCAAGCAAAGTCCCAACAGCTATATTGACTTCCAACCACTTTATTAAATGCATTATTGGCTCCTCTTGTGCATGTTGATCACAATTATTGTCTAGATTTTCTATTTAAGTTTCGAACTCTCCATTGTAATCCTTTATACTTGTTTTTTTTAATGAATCTTGCTTTGAGTTTTCACTCATTCTCTCTCGTGTTGGTTTGTCCAAACGAATCAAGCTCGACAGTGTGTCCACGACTCCTCTAGGCTCGGTTTGTCCGGCCTTCGTTCTCGGTCTGTCCGAGAATTCCCCAACCTTCTACCCACTCTCATTGTTCATCCATCCCTTGATTCGAGTTTGAAATCGAGAGCCTCTTTCGAGTGCCTGTGAACGAACTCGAATCCCATCCTCTATCATTTCGACCTTCTCCATCCAATCTCCCGAATTCGAGACCTCCTACGAGTGCCGGTGGTCGAGATTGGCAACCTTCCATCCTCTTCCGACTTGGGCATGTATCATTTTTGGTATTAGAGCTTGCTCGAGCCAAGAGGACGTCCTCGGGTGAGATCTATCCTTTTCTATTCTCGTTTTTGTTTCATTTCGATTTGTTCAAGAAAACTGAAAACTATCTCACAAAAATAGTTCCGATTAAAACCCTGATTTCTTGTTCTATTCTCTACAGGTTGGATCGTGACTCGTGACTGTTCATCTCCTAATTTTCAGATTGTGCTTGAATCTATTTGACCGCTGAGTGCAAGCTGATTCGTGGCTGATCTTTGTTTAGCCTTGTCGTGATTTTCTGGACTGAAATTTGGCATTGCATGTTGGTTGTTCATCATTGATTGCCTCGTTTCAAAGACGTGTTAAATACCCCGTGCATATCAGTGACTATACGTACCCTGTCTACATACCTTGCACGTTCCGTGTTGTACGTCATTTTGAAATTGTTATCTCGTGTTTAAATCCATACAACGTTATCTCATACTTATTTCCGATTGCAATCACACGTTGATTGATTTATTTGAGTGGCAAGCACGAAACATGTTGAGTGATTCGCACATTAGTATGGTTCTTTTGTTCGTTGCGTGAGATATTTGCATTGTGCGAGATTTGAGCGAACAATGAGTAATCCCGAGCCATCTAAAGAAGGTTCTAACCGGGAACCTAGCAATGGCGATCTTCCGGTCATTGCAGATGATTATGGACCATTTGTCTAGGATAGAGGCCGAACGTCCCCCTGAACCACGCATGCACGAGCCGTTAGGTCACCCTAGACAAAACCAACCCCCTCCTATCGATCTACCGAGCGATGTAGAAAGCGATGTTCGACCAAGGCATAGGTCGAGAGAGAGAGTGGTAGATAATCTCCCCGATAGGGAAGAGCCCTGTAGGCACCAACACCACAGACCCCGAGAAAGGATTTTCGACGAGGACTCGGATCCCGATTACATCCCTAGGAGGAATTCGCCTCGTAGAGCTAGACCCGAACGATGGGCAAACCAAGTAGAGGATGATGACCATAGACCAAATAGGGGTTAAGGGGGAGACCTTAAGCTTAAACCACCATTGTTCGTAGGGCGTATAGATCCGGAAGCATATCTCGATTGGGAATGCCGCATGGATAACATCTTTGAATGTTATTCGTATTCGGACCGTCGACAAGTCCAATACGCGGCGGCTCAACTAGCTGAGAGTGCCTTAGCTTGGTGGGACCGAAAATTAACCGAACGACAGCTCAAATAGAGCTTGTCGGTACTTGGCGCGAAATGAAAGCGCTAATGCGGAAACGTTACATTCCGCCTCATTTCCACCGCGAACTCCAACGAAAATATCAAAGGGTTTCGCAAGGTGGTAGGACCATAGAAGAGTATTTTGAGGAATTTGAGCACCATAGGAGTAGGTTAGTGATTGACGAGGATGAGAAAACAGTGATGGCTTAATTCCTCGATGGTCTAAACGCGCATGTTGCTCGAAAGGTTGAATGTCACCCATACCAAAACCTTCACGAACTCCTGCATTTGGCAGTGAAAATTGAGAAACATAACCAACGTAAGCAAGCCCGACTAAGTAATCCAAAACCTTCGTTTAGCAACCCCGTTACCCTACCTAGAACCGCACCCACATCCCGAAAAGAAACGACCGAAAGTCGTGCTATTCCGAGTTCTAGGGACAAAGGAAAAGCCACCGAGACATCACAATCTCGAACTCAAAATGACTCTACACGTGATCTATGATCGCGGGAGATCATATGTTACAAGTGTCGGGGAAGGGGACATATGGCTCGTGACTGTCCAAATGCTAGAGTGATGATCATCACGGACAGTGGAGAATACGAGTCATTAGACGAGGAGGAGACGGGCGATCTTGAGGAAGAGATCGCATATCAAGATAGCGGTGAGTTGCTTGTCACTCGACGAGTACTCAACACGCTAGTAACTTTGGAAGAAACTGCCCAACAGGAGACGATCTTCCACACCCGTTGCATGATAAACGAAAAGGTATGTGAATGATTATCGATAGTGGTTCATGCACCAACATAGCGAGTGTGTACATGGTGAAAAAGCTGGACCTACCCACTGAAAAACACCCGCACCCGTATAAGCTGCAGTGGCTTAATAACAGCAGGGAAATCAAAGTGACCGAAAGGGTCAAAATCCTGTTCAGCATAGGCAAATACCGCGACGAGGTCCTTTGCGACGTCGTTCCTATGCAAGCCCGCCATATCCTCCTAGAAAGTCCCTGGCAATTCGATTGGGAAGTAAAACACGACGGACGAGCCAATCAGTACTCCTTCGTGTATGAAAAATGACAGGTTGTGCTCGCACCGTTCAGTCCGTCTAAAGTTCACGAGATGCAACTGAAACTAGTCAAGGATTCTGAACCGTAGAAAAAGAACTTCTATCTAAAAGCTAGTCAGGTGGTACGCGCTGTTCGTCAAGAACAGACGGTGTTGCTCTTGGCCTTCAAGGATCAATTGAGCCTCCATATGGAGACGCCGACACATGGTCCTGCTATTAGTCGACTCCTAGAGCGCTATAGCGACGTATTCCCGGATGAAATTCCGGCAGGACTACCACCTATACGCGGGATCAAGCATCAGATCGATCTAGTGCCTGGAGAACCATTGCCGAACCGGACAGCGCATCGGATGAATCCCGAAGAAACTCGAGAGCTCGAGAAACAAGTCCAAGAGCTAATGAATAAGGGTTATATCCGCGAGAGTCTCAGCCTTTGCACCGTTCCCGTACTACTGGTGCCAAAAATGGACGGGACTTGGAGAATGTGTGTGGATTGTCGTGCAATCAACAACGTAATGGTTAAGTACCGGCATCCCATACCTCGGCTTGATGAAATGCACGACGAACTAAGTGGAGCCACGATCTTCTCAAAGATTGATCTTAAGAGTGGCTACCATCAAGTCCGAATGAGAGAAGGCGACGAATGGAAAACCGCCTTCAAGACCAAATAAGGTCTCTATGAGTGGCTCGTTATGCTATTCGGGCTTACGAACGCCCCGAGCACTTTCATGCGGCTCATGAACCACGTTCTAAGAGCCTTCATCGGAAAGTTCGTAGTGGTCTACTTCACGACATTCTCGTCTATAGTCGACGTGAAAACGACCATCTTTCGCACCTAGAGCAAGTGATGACCACTCTTCGGAAGGGATGCCTATACGCAAACCTTAAGAAATGTTCATTCTGCACAAACGAGTTGGTGTTTCTAGGCTTTGTGATCAGTTCTCAAGGGCTGCAAGTTGACGGCGAAAAGATCAAAACCATACAAGGGTGGCCGACACCGTCTACTATCGGACATGTACGGAGTTTCCTCGGCCTAGCTAGTTTCTACCGCCGATTCGTCCGAGACTTTAGCAGCATCGCTGCTCCCCTCACTGTGATCACCAAGAAAGACGTGGTCTTCGAATGGGGCGAGACTCAAAAGCATGCTTTTTCCGCTCTAAAAGAAAGTCTCACTACCACACCGGTTTTAGTTCTTCCGAACTTTGACAAAACCTTCGAGATCGATTGCGATGCCTCCGTTAAGATTGGTATTGGAGCCGTCCTAATACAAGAGAAAAAGCTCGTGGCCTATTTTAGTGAAAAGCTCAGCGGAGCTATGCTAAACTATCCAACTTAAGACAAAGAGCTATACGCTCTTGTGCGTGCTCTCGAGGCCTGGCAGCATTACTTGCTCGCCAAAGAATTTGTCGTGCACCTAGATCACGAGACGTTAATGCATCTTAAAGGACAAACCGCGCTTAAGAGACGCCATGCCAAATGGCTCGAGTTTATTGAGACGTTTTCCTACGTGATCAAGTATAAAAAGGGAAAAGAAAACGTCGTCGTGGATGCTTTGTCTCGTAGACATACTCTGCTCTCGGTCATGGAAGCCCGCATGTTAGGCTTCGCATTCATCAAGAAAAATTATGAGACCGATCTAGACTTTCGCACCGTCATTGAGGAATGTAGACATGGCGCTTTTGGCCCATTTTATCTACATGACGGGTATCTATTCCGCGATCGAGACTATGCATCCCCACTGAGTCGATGCGAGACGTAATCATCCACGAGGCACATGGAGGTGCTCTTACGGGACATTTCAGAGTAGATAAGACGCTGGCCATCATTCAAGAACACTTCTTTTGGCCACATCTTAAGCGAGATGTGAGGAAGTTTTGTGCGAAGTGCATCGAATGCCATCGAGCTAAATCAAAAGCACATCCTCATGGCCTCTATATGCCATTACCGATCCCGACCCAGCCATGGGTAGACATTTCGATGGAATTTGTCCTCAGTCTCCCGAAGCTACAACACAAGGACTCTATATTTGTAGTGGTTGATCGGTTCTCGAAGATGGCTCACTTCATACCGTGCGCAAAAACGGATGACGCCAAAAACATAGCCAACCTCTTCTTTCGTGAGGTTGTGAGGTTGCACGGTATTCCCAAAACGATAGTATCCGATCGAGATTCAAAATTCCTTAGCCATTTTTGGCGGACCCTATGGAAGAAGATCGGTACTAAGCTCGTTATCTCCACGACGTGTCATCCTTGAACGGATGTGCCAAACCGAGGTCGTGAATCATACGCTATCGACTCCCTTGCAAGCGACCATCGGGAAAAATCTAGGCAATTGGGTAGAATGTATTCCCCAAAATAGTGTTGGCATACAACCGAGCTACACATTCTGCGACTCGTCATTCCCGTTTGAAACCGTATACGGATTAAACCCGATCACACCCTTGGACCTTGTAGCACTACCTAGTGACGAATGGGTGAACATTGACAGGGAACAATGGGCCGAGTCCATAAAGGAACTCCATCAGTGGGTTCGTGACAATATTGCTCGGAAAACCGAACAATACGCCCGACAAGCCAATAAGGGTCGAAAGGCCGTGATCTTTAACGAGGGCGATTGGGTTTGGTTGCATTTCCGACCAGAGTGTTTTCCCGACAAACGGAAATCAAATTACCACCACGCAGAAACGGTCCTTTCCGAGTCATCGAGCGCATCAACGACAATGCATATCGACTCGAGCTTCCCGGTGAGTATACCATTTCTAATTCCTTTAATGTTACTAATTTGCGTCCTTATATTGTAGATTCCGATTTTTCGTGGGCGAAAAGCTCTCAAAGGGGAGGGAATGATGAGGACATGGAGCTGGAACAGGAATGCTGCTTGGAGATGGAGCCGGAGCAGGAGAGCTTGGATGCGGAGCGGGACGCACGGAACTAGGAGCTGACATGGATCTCTCGGAGCAATCAACCGAAGACTATCTTTCGGAAACTTCAAGTGATCAAAACGTTACAGGATCACTTGATCCCATAAAGCTCAACAACGACGATCACGCGAAGGGTGCTCCACGAGCATACGTTAGAGCCGAGCCACCAATCACTCGCGCTAAAGCTCGAGCACTTCGCCAGCTACTATATGGCATCGTTGATCAAGTCTTGAGCGGGATACGGGAGAAAGACGAGGCCAACACATCACGACATGGCCTGCATCACGTCTTAACCATCATGACCGAGCCCTACATGCAAAAGGAAGCTTCTTGAGCTGCAAGCAAAGTCGCAACATCTATATTGACTTTCAACCACTTCATTAAATGCATTATTGGATCCTCTTGTGCATGTTGTGCACAATTATTGTCTAGATTTTCTATTTAACTTTCGAACTCTCCATTGTAATCCTTTAGACTTGTTTTTTTTTTAGTGAATCTTGCTTTGAGTTTTCACTCATTCTCTCTCGTGTTGGTGTGTCCAAACGAATCAAGCTCGATGGTGTGTCCGCGACTCCTCTAGGCTCAGTGTGTCCGGCCTTTGTTCTCGATCTGTCCGAGAATTCCCCAACCTTCTACCCACTCTCGTTGTTCATCCATCCAATTATTCGAGTTTGAAATCGAGAGCCTCTTTCGAGTGCCTGTGAACGAACTCGAATCCTATCCTCTATCATTTCGACCTTCAAAATCCAATCTCGAATTCGAGAGCCTCCTACAAGTGTTGATGATCGAGATTGGCAACCTTCCATGCTCTTTCGACTTGGGCGTGTATCAGATTGCCTCCCGGAAACACTTCTTTAAGGTCCTTAGCTCGACTCGTCTTCCTCACGTGGGAGGGGGTTCATGTTGGGTTATCTACGGGTTCCTAGCATTCGATCTCATCGATCTAGGGTTTGGTTTCTAGGTTTCATGCAGCGGAAGAAAAGATTTAAACCTCGCCAAACGTCACACAAAACCAGTTGTGCAATAACCCGAAAGAACGTGTATATCACCGTGGGATTCGAATACTTACCTCGGTCTATCAAGATCTGGATGTATCAATCGAGCCAGGGCCTGTTTTAATCACCAAGAGCTGAAAGTACAACTCCTCTACACGTATCCACACCAGCGGGAAGGATTCCAATACTTTGGAACGTATCTGCTAGGATTTGTGAAGAGAAAACGACGTCCTTGACTTGGAATCGATATTTCGGGGTTTAGAACAGAAGAGAAAACTTCTTTAATGCTCTAGGAAGTGTCTAGGACATCTTAGGTTGATTACCTAGGGTTTGGGACGGCTCCCATGATTAATAGGATTGTCTAAAACCCTAATTATGCGGAAAAGGACGGACGGTCTACCTCTATCAGAATGGACGGACCGTCACAGCTGGACCGACCAGTCCAACATCTATAGAACAGACGGACCGACACAGCTGGACTGACCGGTCCAGGTCTAGACCAGACGGTCTGGCCGTCTAGAACTCTTTCAGCTTGTTCCGTCGTTCTTTCTCGCATCGTACTCTTCACATGTGGTCCATCCCTAATGATGTGTGACCCTGTAGGCCCATTCGAAGTGGTAATGGCATCGGAAACCCTTTCGGAACCACAAGTCATGGTTAGCCTCTAGCAAGACGCCATGACCACCCACCTAGAATAGAGTTAGAGGTGATCTAACAAAGCCAGCAATAGTTTGAGTTATGATCCTTTGTCTCACGATGTCATATGTTGAACAAGGACATCGTATGAGCCACCCTTCAAGTTCAACCGCTTACTCGTCTTGGCAAATCGACTGACATCTATAGCGTGGCCACGCGTTTTTCACAGTCCGATTTCCACGAGGGGCCCAGCGACATCTCTCCTGCTAAGGAGGTGACAAATCCCATATTGCATGTCTACTATCTACATATGATTCGTAAACATATCTGAGCAACGCTGTTATGATCATCCGGTTAAAGACGACGTTTGACGCAGTCAAGACACGCCACTCCTCATATCAGATACTCTAGACATCTCAGGTCTGAGGATCCAAGAACGAACCGCTGTATGAGATTCAAGTCAGGACTCATGTCCATATGACAATCTCATGCAGGTCATCCAGTCACTCGTTCCAAACGACTACCCATGATTGTGATTTGCATCCAATGCATATGATCATCACCATCATCAATCACACCTCATGCTGGTCTTAATTTATCATTGTTCCCACAATGACAACTGACGAGGGAGTTTAGAATCATCTGCAATGATTCAAGGATATCTACCGAAATATAACAAACATGCCAAACATATAATGGGAAAAGTAATGCATTCACAAACCAATGAATCAATACATAGTCAAAATGTCATATCACGGATCATCATAGAGCATTACAACCAACAGTTCAGAGGGAATGGTTCTTGGAGGAATGGATTTAGGTGGAATGAGATTAGATGGGACAAACTCACCCGGCTTGTTATGGCTTCGATCGATGTGATGTAGTTCTTCATTTACCTTATCGACTGACCGAAGATTGAGTGGTGGTAATTGGGGGTCAGATGGAAATCCGATGGAAGAGGTGGTGGATCTCCTTGAATATCAGTTTGGGGGACTGCCTGACCCGAGATGGGAATGGTCTCGGAGGAGTAAACAACCAGTTCAACCTTATATGATTTCACCTTTAATTTTCGCTTTTGTGAACATGGTTGATCAAACTGAACGTCTTCCTTGTGTTTCTTTAGGCGTGAAGGGAACATAACCGGTGGTGGTTTTGGCGGTGGAGGCACATATTTTGGTTCTATCTCTTCGTAGTTCGTCCTTGAATAATCATCTGCGGTCAAAAAGTCAGGCATATAATCCAAATAAGCATTAGAACTGTTGGTTTAGTGCTCTATGATGTACTGTTTATGAGCTTTATTTAGATACATTTGATGTATTGATACTTTCTATGGTTTATGAGAGTATTTGGTTCATTACATGTTCTTGCATACTAGATGTGTTATGAAATCCATGTATCATTATGAATGATACTTAACTCCCTGGTCTTGTGTCATTATGGGAATGATGACATAATAAGACTAGTATGATGTGTGATTGATGATCATATAAATGATCATAGGTATTAGATACAATCACGATCATAGGTATTCTTTGGAGAATGAAATACTGGAATGACCCGCGTGAGATTGTCACATGGACTAGCGTCATGACTTGAATCTCATATGACGGTTCCATGATCGGATCCTTAGACCTGAGATATCTACGGAATCCAACATGAGGAGTTGCGTACTTTGATTACGTCAAAGGTCCTGCGTAACAGGAGGACTATAAAGGCGTGTATCAGGTACGAAACGAATCATGTGTTGGATTGTAGATAGTCAAGACGGGATTTGTACCTCTCGTAAAAGAGAGAGATATCGCTGGGCCCCTCGTGTGAGCGAGACTGTAGAAATGTGTGGCCGCACTATAGACGAACGTCGTCTATTTCAGAGAGTCGAACTCAGTGAACGAGAAAGTAGTCGAATCAGATAAGGTGGCTTGTCCATGCCTTATATTCGACATATGATATCGTGATACAAAAGGATCATCAAACGGAATCATCGTTGACGTTCGTAGGATCACGAACAAACTCTATTCGAGATAGGTAGTCATAGTGTCTTGCTAGAGACCGCCTATGACTTGTGTAACCGAAATAAGAGATTTCGTGTTATACTGCTATATCGGATGAGCCTACAGGGTCACACACACAGGAAAGGACGAATGCGCGAAAAGAGACGAGAAAATTCTGGTGGAGCGGAGACCAGACCGACCGGTCCAGAAGGTCTGGACCGATCGGTCCAGCTAACCCAGACCGATCGGTCTAGACGTAGACCGGTCAGTCTAGAGGTAACGTGTGAGGTCCGGAAATTGTTCCAGACCGATCGGTCCAGACATGGACCGATCGGTCCAGACGTCGGGATTTACTAAACTCGCTCTAATTAGGGTGTTAATGTGGAAAAACTTAGGTGAACGCCACCCAACTCTTTTGGCACGATTTTCAGACCTAGGGAGAGTTTGGAGAGTGAAAAACCAAAGAGAAAGATCCCTGAATCCTTTGCGCAAAGAAGAGCGTGTTCTTCAGTCCTAACAGACAAGTTCCAACCGTTGGAATCCTTTCCGCCGTGTAGATACGTGTAGAGGGCAAGGTATTCTTCCTGCCTACAGTGATCGGACGAACAGATCAATTGATACAGGCCCCGGATCGATTGAGGTAAGCGTTCTAACGTTTCTACAAGATCATGCATGATAGGTTCTAGGGTTTCATTAAAATTTTTGTTTTACATCCGCTGCGCAAACCCTAGAATCGATCTCTTAGGAATTAGATTCGCTCATGAGATCGCAGGAAAACCCAACAGTGGTATTAGAGCCTGGTTGCTCTGCATGATTTTTGTTAGAACCCGATCACGCACGTTATAGGATTTGAATTGTTTGAATCCGTGTTTGCTTTGATGCTATGCATGATTTGATAATGGATCTAGAGTAGATTTTCTGTTCATTGTTGCATAGTGTGCAAGCTTCGAATTCTGAGTTCGCAGGCGAAAACGGAGTCGAATTCGGGTCTGAAACGGGGCAGAAACGACGAAAACGAGATCTGATCACGTTTCACCTGGACCGAACGGTCTGGTCCTCTGGACCGATCGGTCTAGGGTTTCGCAAGTCGGTTGGACCGACAGGTCCGGACTGAACGGTCTGCGTGCGTAGACCGATCGGTTTGGACCAAGACCGATCGGTCTGGACCAATCCGGAGCGAACGGTCTGGACCGAACGTGACCCGAAGACCGAACCGTGTAGACCGATCGGTCTAGGCCTAGACCGATCGGTCTAGGTCCTGACGCTTCACCAAAATTTTTTTTTCGTTTCGGGATGTGGTTTGAGCAATCGTTGCTTAAAACCGATCATCTGTGATTCAGAATAACATGATTCTCTCTTATGGATGATCCATAGTGAATGAATGCATGTAACTTAATCAAGATATTATATATATTTGATTGAGTGGGAGCTGATTGAGTGGGATTGCATAATCGATTGGATTGTCCATTCGGATTATGAACAATCGTTGCACAGAAACCGATTAGATCTAAAAGTTTTACAAGTAAAGCACTTGTCAAGGCCTCGATCGTACGTGTCATGGGCCATGCCAAAGCTGGGTGTGACGTGCTATCTTGGTAAGGCAAGATGGAGAAATGGTGGTTCTCATAGCTTGAAAGTAGATCCTTGATCTGAATGTGGTTTCGAAAATCTCTTATTTATGTAATGCTAAGTGTGTACCTCCCATTATTAGAGCGCCTGTCAAGGCATCGATCGTCCGTAACACGGGTCATGCCAAAGCTGAGCGTGCCGGACTATCTTTGTGAGGCAGGGTGGGAAATCGTGGTTCCCACAGCTTGAACATGGTTTACCTTAGGTTAAGTTGTCAAGTTTGACTTGAGACTTAATGGTACAGATGAGACGAGTATGCAATGATATTTGATATCATAGTCTCATAAAAAGATCTAAGAGTCACATTGGATGTGATCGACATTAGATGTCTACCTAAATAGCATAAAGATGGGTGTAACAGTCCATTCTTATGCGAAATATGGATCTTAGTCCCATATAGAACATTATTATAGGGTTATTTTCTGTATGGGAATATAGCTCATTTTTCATCTATGTTGTTATTGTTTGATGATGGACTAGCTGGTAGTAGATCATAGATATGTAGACACTAATTGATGATGGGCTAGCTGGTAGTTGATCATTAATAGAATATGTATTTGTTTTGTATGTTCTGTTTGTCTTTTTTGTAGGACATGGCGTCAACCGGTAGCGTACCGAGTTTGACAATGCGATCTATCCTTGAGAAGGATAAGCTGACCGGGACGAACTTCTTAGACTGGTATCGGAACTTGAGAATTGTTCTCAAGCACGATAAGAAGTCTTACGTCCTGGAAGGG
>NW_010967800.1:546682-549193 GCF_000463585.1 Tarenaya hassleriana | reverse complement strand
GGGAAAGGACAGAGAGTGACAGAGTTATTGGATCTGATACATAGTGATGTATGCGGACCAATGAGCTGTCCAGCTAGAGGAGGTTATCTGTATTTCGTTACGTTCACTGATGATTTCAGTCGATACGGTTATGTCTATTTGATGAGACATAAGTCTGAAACACTTGAAATGTTCAAAGCTTTCAGAAACGAAGTACAGAACCATCTTGGCAAGACGATGAGGACACTTCGATCCGATCGTGGTGGCGAGTATATGAGCCAAGAGTTCACTGACTATCTGGTTGATTATGGTATTGTATCACAATTAACTCCTCCCGGAACGCCACAGTGGAACGGCGTGTCTGAACGGAGGAACCGAACACTGTTAGACATGGTTCGGTCAATGATGAGTCAGACAGATCTTCCTAAGTCCTTTTGGGGCTATGCTTTAGAGACCGCTGCATATCTGCTGAACAGGAGTCCAACGAAGTCGGCTGAAACGACGCCATATGAGTTATGGACGGGGAAGCGTCCCGCGTTGTCGTTTGTCAGAATTTGGGGTTGCAATGCTTATGTGAAGCGTCAGATGACTGATAAGTTATCCTCCAAATCTGACAAGTGTTTATTTGTAGGCTACCCTAAGGAAACTAAGGGTTATTGCTTCTACATTCCGGCAGAGAACAAGGTGTTCATTGCCAGGAATGCGACTTTTATGGAGCGAGAGTTCGTCTCCAAAAGAGTCAGTGGGAGTACGATCGAACTTGAGGAAGTTTGAGAGCAGCAAGTAGACGCTGAGCCGAGTGAACAAGTTGAAGATGTTCAACCTGTTTCACTGCCGGTTGTGACTCAATCTTTGACGAGTGAACCTCGGAGATCAGGCAGGATTCGCCAAGAGCCAGCGAGATATGGATTTCTCGTGACTGGGAATAAGGAACTCATGTTATTAGAACATGACGAGCCTACCACATACCCAGAGGTTATGGCGAGTCGGGATCCTACTTGCCATAGCCGCATATTATGACTATGAGATATGGCAGATGGATGTCAAGACCGCGTTCCTTAACGGGAACTTGACCGAGGATGTGTACATGACACAACCCGAAGGTTTTGTCGATCCAAGGAACCCGAGGATGGTGTGCAAGCTTCAGAGGTCCATTTATGGACTGAAGCAGGCTTCGAGGAGCTGGAACCTTCACTTTGATGAGACAATCAAAAAGTCTAGTTTCTCACAGAACGAAGACGAGTCATGTGTTTACAAGAAGGCTAGTGGGAGCACAGTAGTTTTTCTAGTGCTGTATGTGGATGACATTCTCCTTATAGGGAATGACGTTCCTACCTTGCAAGACGTTAAGTCTTGGCTAGGAACACAGTTTTCTATGAAGGACCTAGGAGAAACAGCCTATATTTTAAGCATCAAGATCTATAGAGATAGATCGAGGCGTCTTCTAGGATTGTGTCATAGTACTTACATCGATAAGGTCTTGAAACGGTTAGAGATGCAAGATTCCAAGAAAGGAACCTATGAGCAGTGGCACAGTTTTCTGCAAGAGTCAGTGTCCTACGACATCTGATGAGCGAGAACGCATGGATCGTATTCCATATGCTTCGGCAATTGGATCCATCATGTATGCCATGCTTTGTACTCGACCGGATGTATCCTACGCGTTGAGCATTACGAGTAGATATCAGTCAGATCCAGGTGAGTCACACTGGATCGCCGTCAAGAACATCCTGAAGTACTTGAGAAGGACTAAGGATGTGTTCTTGGTATACGGTGGGTCGGAAGACGAGCTCGCTGTAAGAGGTTACACCGATGCTAGTTTCCAGTAAGACCCGGATGACTACAGATCGCAGTCTGGCTATGTTTTCTGCTTAAACGGAGGCGCTGTTAGCTGGAAGAGTTCCAAACAGGCAACCGTTGCAGATTCTACTACAGAAGCTGAGTATATTGCAGCGTCGGACGCAGCAAAGGAAGATGTTTGGATCAGGAAGTTTGTTGGAGACTTGGGTGTGATTCCTAGTGCTGATAGCCCCATTGCTCTGTATTGTGACAACAATAGAGCGATCGCACAAGCGAAAGAACCCAGATCCCATCAACGATCCAAACACATACTCAGACGATTTCACCTTATCAAGGAGATTATAGACAGAGGAGACGTGCACATTTGCAGAGTGTCGACAGATGACAACATTGCCGATCCGTTGACGAAGCCTCTCCCTTCGTCGAAGCATGAGGGTCATGTTAGGGATATAGGCATTAGATGTTTAGCAGTTCATGATTAGAGCAAGTGGGAGATTGTTACTTTAGTGCTCTATGATGTACTGTTTATGAGCTATGATTATGATACATTTGATGTATTGACACTTTCTATAGTTTTATGGATTAGTGTTTGATTCATTACGTATTATGCATGCTTTAATATGTTATGAAATCCATGTATTGTTATGAACAATACTAAACTCCCTAGTCATGTATCATTGTGGGAATAATGATATATAAAGACTAGTATGATATGTGATTGATGATCATATA
>NW_010967800.1:532297-546419 GCF_000463585.1 Tarenaya hassleriana | reverse complement strand
ATCAAACGGAATCATCACTGGCGTTCGTAGGATCACGAACAAACTCTATTCGAGATAGGTAGTCATAGTGTCTTGCTAGAGACCGCCTATGATTTGTAAACCGAAATAAGAGATTTCGTGTTATACTGCTATATCGGATGAGCCTACAGGGTCACACACACAGGAAAGGATGAATGCGCGAAAAGAGACGAGAAAATTCTGGTGGAGCGGAGGCCAGACCGACCGGTCCAGAAGGTCTGGACCGATCGGTCTAGACGTAGACCGGTCGGTCCAGAGGTAACGTATGAGGTCCGAAAATTGTTCCAGACCGATCGGTCCAGACGTTAAAAAGCTCCAGACCGATCGGTCCAGACGTCGGGATTTACTAAACTCGCTCTAATTAGGGTTTTAATGTGGGAAAACTTAGGTGAACGCCACCCAACTCTTTTGGTACGATTTTCAGACCCTAGGGAGAGGTTTGGAGAGTGAAAAACCTAAGAGAAAGATCCCTGAATCCTTTGCGCAAAGAAGAACGTGTTCTTCAGTCCTAGCAGACAAGTTTCAACTGTTGGAATCCTTTCCGCCGTGTGGATACGTGTAGAGGGCAAGGTATTCTTCCTGCCTACAGTGATCGGACGAACAGATCAATTGATACAGGCCCCGGATCGATTGAGGTAAGCGTTCTAACGTTTCTACAAGATCATGCATGATAGGTTCTAGGGTTTCATTAAAATTTTTGTTTTACATCCGCTGCGCAAACCCTAGAATCGATCTCTTAGGAATTAGATTCGCTCATGAGATCCCAGGAAAACCCAACAAGAACACTCGCCCTTTTTATGACCTATGGTGGTTCTAACTCAAGTTGCTCCATGTCCTTCATCGATATGGTGTTAAGATACTCTTTGGAGTCCATTTCTGGTTGTTACATAAAAGTTTCTTGCCACTGGGAGGCGATTTTAGCAGTTGTGTTGGATCGAGACTCGCGTAGTGATTGCATATAGTTCTAGAGGTCCTCTTATCCTGCAAAAACCGAACAAATAAGGATTTTGTCTCATGATCTATCTCCTGCTTAGTTGCAGACGATGGAGGGGAATATGATTCATCGGGTGATCCTTCAAAATAATAATATGTCTCATCGCCCTGATCATAATGATACGAAGGTATAGACTAATAAGTCTAAAATTGATAGGATCCCTGATTCTGGTGGTAGTTGAAATCCCAATGCAGAGCATCCGAAGCATATGAATCATAGGAGAGATGGGATAATGCGTCCAACCCGAGTCATAAGGGTCGGGGTATGGATCATTCATGAAATAGCTCATATCCTCGATTCTCTATTCACGCTCTAAAAAGGATGTACCTGCACAAACAAAGGAAGACAATGAGGAAAGGAGACGAAGGGAAAAAAAGAAACAAAAATAAAAAAGAAAATAGACCCACACCATAGAGGATCTAATCTTGCTACCTAAATTATCCCCGGCAACAACGCCAAAAACTTGATGTCGTAAATTTAGGTATATAAATTCGATCAAGTAATAATATCCTAGACTTAATAAATACTGCAAGTGTACGGATCATGTGTAGTAGTTAGGGTCAAACATAGGGACGAAAGTAGATAAAGAAATCAAATCTCAATCGAAATCTAGATCCAGAGAATATAATATGAGTCTGAAAGTGTAGGTAAACGAACAATAAAAAATATTATAACTATAAATGATGAACACTGCAGGCTTTGGGATTGCTTTGCATGCAAGGATCCTCTCTAAAGATGCAAACTCTATGGTTTATAAATCCAATTCAGGGAATTCAAGCTCTAAAGTAGAGATTAACCCTCTCGAGTCTAACCTCACTATCCAGGCTTTATCCTACTGATCTCTCGATTCAATAGTCTAAAACCCTAGATGCATGAACGAACGCTATCATAATCCCTAGGGAAATATCCATCTCTCCATGTAATACTTGTTCTATTTATTGAATTATTTACAGGTTAGAATCTCATATGTCTATGTGAATTAAAACTCTAAGTTCATTCAATCAAGCGGCCAACAAGATCAAACACATTAAGAACAATTCAATAAACTGAATAGAATAAATAAATTCATAAAGTCTGAAATTAAAAACCAAAAGATCCCTACAAGCAAATCCCTAACCTACTGCAGAGAAACTGCTCGCTAAACATCGAGACTTCAGGGTTCATATCAATAATACAAAACATCGTAAAATAGAATAGGGAAGAATGCTTACTCGATTTCCTGGCTTCGTAATCTCCGTCTTCTACTCTGATCTCTTGTCTCTTGATAATCTCCACCTTTTGTGTGCTCTAGGGTGTGTTTTCTGTCAAAAGTCTGAATATTTTCGACATTGGAGGCTAATCCTAGTTAACCCTTCTTTTTTTGGGCCGAAATTCAGAACATTTCAAAAATCTGGTGAGTGACCCGATCGTGTGGTTGAAAGTGACACGATCGTGTCACTTAGCAGTTTGACGGGCTTCACAAATTCGCTCATAACATTCTGCTCCGATATCGGATTTGGGTGATCTTGGCATCTATGCGTAGATATCGAAGAGATCTTTCCAATGATTTGGACTTCTAGACTGAAAGTTATTGGACCTGCAAGATCTGACTTTTCTAAGCTTCACGTTTTTTCCGAAACAACTTCAAATGTTTCCGGTTCATCCGTGATGTTCCATAATCCATGTTTTCCACTCCTTTTGCTCTCTTTATATATGGATTCCTGTTTAAATACCAAAGAACACAACCAACCAATATCGAAACCAAATGTGCCCTAGAATGTTTACAAATACGTAAAACCGAGTGAAATACGTTAGACATCCTATATCAAAACATCACCCAAAATACGTGTTATCAATATCCAACTCCATGATCAATCCAATCGATTCATGAGTTCCTGTATTTGATTCTGATGATATCAACACTTTGATACAACCAAATTAAACCAAACAATTGATAATTTTCACAAAAACACCAATTCGTTTGACAAATTCATATAACACAAAGAACAAATATTTGATCCATCTTTTTCAAGACCGATTTGAAACTCATATCAAACATGAAACATGTTTAATTATATGTCGATCAGGCTCTGATAACACTGTTGTGTTTTGGAGATCCCTAAACATGTGTTCACAATGGTTTCTAGGGTTCCAATTTTGGGTTTTATGCAACAGAATAATATGAAACGAAACCCAAAAACAGATCTTACTTATAATGATAAAGATATCAATAAACCAACCTGTTTTGATCCAAGGACCTATCACAAACACTAAAATCAAGCGCTCTCTACAACTAGTCCACATTCAGGGACTTGTGTTTGCTAGAACACGATTTGGAGGACAGGAATAGAAATCGAGGCACTCTTAGTGAGAGAGAAACCGTCGACCAAGAGAGAAAAAGGGAGAAACAAACTTTTTTTTCTTGCCTCTTGCTTCATCTAAATTATGTGTCTAACACATAATTATAAGTTAATTAGGGTTTCATAAAGCCAATTGGACCTATTGGGCCTTCAATTTAACTAGTAAAAGAATTTAACCCATTAGCTTCATTCGTCATCATATGGGCCCATTGGGTCACCTAAACCCAACCAAATGATTTCTAATCAGTTTTGCAAACCGATCGTGATCAGATCACCATATCCCTCACCCAGACCAGGTTGTACAAAGGTACTTCCGCTTCATGTCTTTTGATCTGATTCCACGTTGCAACTATTGAGAATGTGGGTTCGTAGGAATTCTCACTATGTTTCTAGAGCAATTGGTCTTCGCCTCTATCATCATCCGGTGCATGTATCTCAGTCAAGGCGACTTGTAGCTACTGGATCCAATCTGTACGAGCACTCGGTAGAATCCAAGAGCCTGCAGATCACCATCTCTTACAATGGGGTGGAATGGTAGTTGTAGCATGTGAGGTCCCTCTTCCCTGATGTAGTAGATTAACGGACCCAAATTTGTCCAAGCAACATGCCGGAACATAGTTGTTCTACCATTCCCATTGTTGTATCTAATGAACCTCTGATTAAGCGTGTCGAGTTTAATAAGCTTACGCATATTCCATGACATCCGATTTGTTGGCTTTCTACCCCATAGATCTTGACATTTAAACAAATTGTTGTGAGTCCATGCAATCCAAAGAGAGCTTGATTTCGTGAGCAAAAACCAGTTTAGCTTGAGTTTTGCTACTGTGTTCAGGTCCTCTAACTTACAAAGGCCAAGTGTTAGGGAAAAATGGGGTAATTTTTCTCCTTCCCGTTACTTGTGTTTTTTTCGCATTCATCCGGTTTTGTAGGTGTGAGTCACGGACGGGACACACGGCCGAAGACTCAATCTCATTTCCAAGCGGGACACGGACCAAGGATGGACTCCCGAACATTTTTCACATGATCCGGAGAGGTTCCAAATCGCGGCCATGGGCGAACCAAGACCGAAGATTGCTAAGTCCCGAGACTTATCTTTTGACCCGAACATGGTCCAAGACGAGTTCTTGGACTTGTCCGGCCATTTTCCATGGTTTGGGCTTGGGCCAAAGCCCGTTTAGTTTGTCTAGTTTCAATGTATTCGACTAAGGGACTCTCAACATTTCTTCCCGGATTTTAAGCACGCCGGAATGAGTGGGAAAGAATATTCCCCAACTTGTTCCTTAAATCGTGGCACTAAGGGAGATAATGAAAGGAGCCGGCCACTTTTACCGTTTTTTACTCCCGAAAAGTAGGGACGTGTTGAGTTAATTAGGGGTCGAATTCTGGAACTCTCTCTCAAGTTATTGTTAAGCCTCTTCTATAAATAGGCTGGTCATTTGTTGAGAGAGGCAATCTCGTTTTTCCCTCATTTTCTCACTAAGTTCTGAACTTTGGTTCTACGTCACCGGTTCGTTTCTTTTCCGGTCATACGCCTCGGCTTTCAAACTGTCTTCGTGTCGTCCTCCTTGTACCGAACCGTCGTCGGCCGTTGTATCCTTTGCCTTATCAATAAACTCGACGCCACGGATTTTCCCCATCTCACTCTCATCATTCGTTCCCTAAGGAACAGAAGGCTTAGTCTAGTCTCTCGGAGTTTCCAAGTGCAACCCAGTTTGCCCGAAACTTCCCTTTTCTGCATCGGGATTAGTCTGTTGCACAGGAAGATTCCTATCGCGAATCTAACTCCGTGACACAAGACCCCCTTCTCTTTTTGGTATAGCATATGTCATCATCAATTTTCTACAAGAAACTTGGGAGAGTAAATGTTGCACTCTAGGGGTTGACCATGCCATATATAACCGAGACTATCAGTTTAATTTGCCCTGCATACGCTGAACTTTGTTGTCCATGCTTCAATCTTTGACTAATCTTTTGGAGGAGTTGCTGGAAGTGAGAACGAGTGAGTTGCCATAAACTAAGTGGGATTCCTAAGTAGCGTGCCGGTAATATACCAAGCCTTACTCCAATATATGCACTCCTATTTAGGGCTTGAGTTTCATACATTCCAACAACAAAGATTTCTAATTTCTCAGGGCTCATATGCAAGCCAAAAAAGTTCCCGAAGGTCTGTAGGATTAACCACTTGTAACGAATTTCTTTTCAAGTCTACCGTAAACTAAAAACACATCATTTGTCCTTTTCAAGCATTTCAGGATGTTCTTTACGGCTATCCAATATGTTTCACCTGGATTAGACTGACATCTACTCGTTAGACTCGACGTTAACGATACATCTGATCGAGTACACTGCACGACGTACATGATAGATCCTATCACCGAAGCGTATGGAATTCTATCCATGTGACCTCTTTCATCAGGTATCTTTGGACATTGATTCTTGCTCAGAATTAAACCGTGCCTCATCGACAAGGATTTCTTCTTGGATTCTTGCACACTAAATCATTTTAACACCTTGTCACAAATACTCCGACTTAGGCCGATTAGCTTTCTCGATTTATATCTATAGATCTTGATACCTAGAATATAGACAGTCTCGTCTAAATGTTTCATCGCAAAACATTTTTACAACCAAGACTTGACGTCTTGCAAGGTAGGAATATCGTTTCCGATGAGTAAGATGTCACCAACATATAAGACTAGAAACACAATTACGCTCCCACTATCCTTCTAATAAATGCGTGGTTCGTGCTCGTTTGTATAAAACCAAACTCTTTGGTTGTCTCATCAAATTGTAGGTTCCACCTTATTGAAGTCTCTTTCAGTCCACAAATAGACCTTTGAAGTTTACAACCTTTCTTAGATGCTCACTATCCTCAAAACCTTCAGATTATGTCATGTATCAAGCTAATTCTTGTTAGGGAATGCAGTCTTGACATCCATTAACTATATGTCATAGTCGTAATATACGGTTTATGGAAATGGGGAAGAAGAGGAGTCTGTTGGGTAATATTCTGATGAGGAAGGTGGAGTTTTTTCAACATGGTTCGTGGTTTTAGAAGATGGGGTATGTGGCGATGGATCGATTTGGTCTGATTTTGGGGAGCAGGGTTGTGTGGAGGACAAGAGAGGAATGGTCTTCTTCGGGAAGGGGAGGAGGAGATCCGATTGTGGGAACGGGATTGGTCTGGGCTCGAGGGAGTTGAGGGGCGAGGCGACGAGGATGGGGCCAGCTACAGGGGGCGGTCTGTGGTTTTCTGTGGGACGATGCTGGGGTTTCTCTCTCAGAGAGCTTCAATCTAATCAAGCTTAACCGGGTTGAGGTTAGAGATTATTCTGAGAACACCGAGAGATTAAAACCTTTAAGTAGGGCACAAGTGTTGTATAATGTTCATTTTTGCTATGCTTTTAGTCTTCTTGTGCTATGAGAATTCTCCAAGAACCGGAGAAGGAATGATCGTGTGTAACCTAGTTCGTTCTAGTGGAAGAGATCTCGAAACCCTAAGCTTTGGACCGTGAGTAGGATTTTCTACGATTCAAACACGTTAAATCTGATATGTGGTTCTTCAATTTTTGTTCTCCTTTGATTTCGTCGAACTTTATTGAAATTATTATAGAAATCCATGAAAAAAATTTAATTGTTATAAAAAAAATAACATTAATAGTTTGCAACCATTGAAATACTAAAATGTTGCAATATCATAAATTTAAATAAATATTATATGTTTTATTATGATTCTTATGATTATATATATTTATATATGTTTTCTATCCAAATTTAATAGATTTTTATAATAAATGTAAAACATTATATTTTTTGAGCAATTTAGATAGATAATGATTTTTTTTATTAAAATTAATCATTGATGATTTTTTATAACAAATTTAAAGTGGAATATTAGTTTAAAATAATTTATATAGTTGATGGTTTTTTATAATTAATTTTAAGTAGAAGGTATTTTTGGTGTAAGTGTAATAGTTGGAGGCTGTTTTAGATTTGTCCCTTGTAAATTCTATATTGATACTAATCCTATAGTTACAAATCTCATAATCGAAAACAATTAAATATATTTTTTAATAAAAATATGGTTTTTTTGTTCATAACTCCATTAAAAAAAACCCACATTGTCTTATTCTTATAGTAACGAAAACAAAAAAGACACATGCATAACATCTATGCGCAAATCTGAACCTGATTTTAAGCCGAAGCAGTAGTGAACCAGGTGACAAAGTTTTCGAGGGTTGAGCCGTCGGCTCGGTAGCCGCTTTGAGTGAACTTGTAGAGGTCAGACCACGTGAAGTCCGGATACCTTCTGGAAACTTCTTCATCAGAATCACCAGAGACAAGTTCCTTTGGTGGCAGGAGGAGCTTGTCGTCCCTCGGACAAAGGAAGTACGCGAACGATCTTCTCCTCTCATCTTTGTTTACCACCGCCCTATGTAGGCAGCTCTGGTACTTTCCATTCGATAGTGCCTGTTCATACACATAACTCAGTGTTACCTCAACAAACTTTAATATGATCAATCGTATCAAGACTTTTGATATCACTCTTTACAATACACAGATACTTATACGTGCCGTGAATGTGTCACCGATGTTGATCACGAATGCTTTGGGGTAAGGGGGGACGGACCACCACTTTCCCTTGGAAAAGACGTCGAGTCCAGCGACGTGGTCCTGTAGGAGAACGGTGAGACTAGTCGGGTCGCAGTGAGGGCCGGTTCCTAGAGTTCGATCGGGCTCATTACACGGCAGGTAATAGTTGCACCTCATCATGGACTGACCGCCTTCGAAGAATTTCCGGTAGTATTTCCGGTCCTCAAGGCCTAGACTTATCCCTAGAAGCTCCGACAACTCTAGGCATAGACCGTTCACTGCCTCGCAATACTTCTGGTACCCTTTTCTGAAACGACCAAAAGAAATAGGAAGAACCCTTAATTATAATAAAAAATACAGAGCAAAGTTAACAAACAATGACCAAAAATCAGATCTCGTTCTCAATCCCCATCGATTGAAATATTTACGTGATACATGCAAACACATATAGAATAAGTTAATACGAGTATGTATGCTATTTATAAGCATGTTATGTAGTAAATAATATTTACCCTATCTCCTCGTAATCTTTTCCAAGTGTCGATCTAACAAATTCCTCGACGACCGGAGTGGAGCCCTCGGAGAAGACAAAAGTGATCATCTCTTTCCACGGGAGCGTTGTCGAGAATCTCTCGGCATGGGCCCCAGAAAATCCCGGGATCTTCCCCGGAAGCTTCTTAGCCCTTAGCTTCACGTCCGTCGGAAGCCCAAAGAACCGATCCGCCAGAATCTTGGCCGCCTCGGCTAAGTCCCAGTCGACGCCGTGGTTAACCACCTGGAACGCCCCGAACTCCTCGCAGGCCGCCCTGACCATGGCCGCAGCTGCCTGAGTTGCGGCCTCGTCGCCGGCCAAGAACCCGGAGAGGTCGATCACTGGGAGGTTGAGGTCAGCCTCGGAAGGGATGACGTCATCTTCCGGCCATACGAAACCTGTCGGGATCTTTTGTTGGGTTTGGAGTTTGGATAAGTTGAAGAAAGAGGTGGCCATTGTGGATGTTGGTGATGTGATGTGGATTCATTGTTCAATGCAAAGATGGGCTTATATAGAGTACATTCAGGAGGTTTAAGATGGCTAGATCGTGTATTTAAAAGTGTATACATATTAATCATTTTTTGGATACTTTTCTATAATAAGATAAATGCATATGGATATATATGATCATTTCATCTAATATTAAAAGCAAGATATTTTTCCATTTAATAAGAAGATATATATGTTAACACAAGCTATTTTCTCATTGACTTTAAAGGAAAATGGCTAAAAAGAAAATAAAATCCATCGAACCTATATAGACACACGCACCAAATAAAGAGATTCCTGTTAATTTCCTTTAAAGTCATAAAATGCATTGAACCTATTTCTCTTTTATCCTCAATATACTAAATAGATTTCTATGTCTACCCTCTCCTTATCCAAAAAAAATTATTACTTCTAAAATACCTTCTCAAAATGTGTGTGGATCAAAATAACCTTATAATATTATTTTATATTTATTTTTAAAATTAAAATCAGTATTCTCTCACCTCCAAACTAGGATTTCTCTCTACTCCATGTTTCTCTTTCGATGAAACTTTCTCTCTCTTCATTCGTTTTTCTCTCTTCTGAAATTGGGTTTTTTCCCCTCAAAATTCGACGAAGTCATAGCAAAATTTGTATGAAATCAAACATAAACTTGGAAATATATAAGCGACGATCGAAATATATAAGCGATGGTTTTTACATTTTTTCTAGGGAAAATTCCAAAAAAATTATCGAATTTGGAGATAGCTGACATATTAATACCGAACTTTTCCAACTTCCAAATTAAATATGAACTCGCCGATTTTGAAACAAAAAAATATTGAACTTGTAAATCTTTGACAAAAACCTCATCGATGTTAAACGGCGTTAAATCGACCAACAGCGTTGAGTCATCCGCCACGTCATCTCAACCGTTCGTTCGATTTAACGTCGTTTAACGTCGATGAGATTTTTATCAAAGAATTACAAGTTCAATATTTTTTGTGTCAAAATCGACGAGTTCATATTTAATTTGAAAGTTGGAAAAGTTCGGTATTAATATGTCAGCTATCTCCAAGTTCGGTAATTTTTTTGGGATTTTTCCTTTTTTCTATATTTTTTTATTATTTACTAAGTTTTGTCATAGATCTGTGTCCGGTCTGTATTTTAATGTTTTCAAAGTATAATTGAGTCATGGGTCACATAGGTTATTTATCACAATAGTCAGAATGGACATATAGAGCACAAACCTAACAATGTGCATATCGATCATGGATTACTACAATAATACGGGTCACAATAGATGGGTCATAAGGGCTACATGGTCATACGATCAAATACTCGTATGGGTCACGGACCATTAGGATAACGGTTGACATAGGTCATAAGGGTGAGAAGGTCACATGGTCACACGATCACATGGTTACACGGTCCCATGGTCACACGGTCTGGTGGTCACACTGTCACATGGTCCTTAAACCCCTAATACCGTATGTTGACAAAGTGTTACATGAATGGTAGGAGAATGTCTACAACGGAAGGAGAGAGAAACCGCAAAATGATAACAGTTGTGAATGCAATGTTTTTGTAATAAAGTATATTGACACAATTTGCCTTGGTAAACAACAGACGTTGTGCCCCTTGATATGCGCGACAATGTCTTCCTGATCCGTAAGCAGCTGGCGATCGCAGTATTTGTCCGTGGCAAGGTTCAGACGAAGAAAACGTGAACTTTTACTTGACCAAGTTCCTTGTTTTTTGTGTTTGAACCCTAACTATGATCTCCTTTTATTTGTTTGGTAAAACCCTAAATTATAAACTTTTACTTTTTATTTTTGATTATTTTATATCTGAACTTATTTATGAACTTGTCGGAAGGAACGTCTAATTTGTACATGAACTTACTTATGAACACATTATTATACAAATACAGTACACCATTATGCAAAGGGAACATCAACATGGACAATGTCGGAGAGACCACCTAATTTGGAGTGAAGAAAGAAATAAAATTTATAGAATAATGGTGTACTGTATTTGTATAATAATGTGTTAAAAAATCTTTGTATAATAATGTCCAAAAATCTTTGTATAATAATGTTGTATTGCGTTTGTACAATAATGTGTTAAAACTTTTGTATAATAATGTGTTAAAATAATTATGAGTAAATTTAGTTATCCAATAATTTCTATTTACTTTCGTATATATGTGACTCTTGTTACACACTAAATAAGTTGACTCATATGAGTCATCATTGTAACCCATTGTGACCAGCATGTGACCATGTGAACGAAGTGCAATTTTGTAATGTGTGACCATTGTGACCGACTGTGACCCGTGATCGAAATTAATGTGTTGATAAATAGAAGCCAAAATTTAATTTTTAAGCTTTCGGGTGGTTTATCAGAGTCTATATATCAAATATATAGTGTGTGGAGAAAATTTCAAAATATTTTAAGGGTTTGTAGAAGAAATATACCAAAATTTTTAAAAGTACTCATAAAACACTATAAAACATATAGAAACATATTTGGAAGAACAAGTTTGAAACACAAAAATCGTAAAAACCATATTAACATATTCATAATAATATAGAGTAGGTTTACGAGAGATGTGTGACGTTGTAGAGTGATTAAATTGACAAAAATCATACTTATCGAAGGTTGTGGCTAGTTGTGACTGACTGTAATCCATCGTGAGTGAAATGTGCTATGGGACCCACATAAAGAACTAGTCAGAATTTTACCATATTTTTGTATTTCAGGGGTCCACAATCATTATTTCCATTTTCCTTTTAATATGGGGTCCAATCTTAATATTCAACCTTATATAATTTCTCTCTTAACCCTATATTTTTTTTCCAATTTTTAATCCCAAATTTTTACCTGCAATATTTTTAATCCAAAATTTACTTACTGTAAAACATTAAAAAATTAAGATTTTTTATGAATAAAAGCCAAACAAACATAAGTACTTTATTAATTCAACATATTTTTGGGTGGATACTACTATAAATTCAACATATTTTGATGGGATCCAATTTCACATAAAATCATTTAAAAATGCATATTTTTTTGTGGGGTATATTTTTTAATTCAGCCCTATGTTTTTTTCTTCTAACATTTTAAGCTCACGTTTTTCTCTACAACAATTTCAACCCAATTTTTTTCAAAAAACATAAAATAAGTTCAGATTTTTAATAAACAAAACCAATGGTAAAAGTTTATAATTTAGGCTACTACCAAACAAACAAAAGGAAGTCATAGTTAGGGTTCAAAACACTTAAATCCAAATTTTTTTCCTCTAAATATTTCAATCCAATTTTTTTCTCCACAAACAAGTTGAAATATATTAAACAAATACAAAAAATCAAAGGTTTATAATTAGGGTTCAAATAAATAAACAAAAAAGAGTTTATAATTAGGATTTGAACATAAAAAAGGCGGTTCAAAATTATTTTTCCAGTGAACTATCATGATCTATTATGAGTTGCCAAATTTTGTTGTTGTTGTTGCTATTGTGATATTTGTTCTTCTTTTCGCTCATCTTCTACTTCTTCTTCTTTTTCTATCGGAACTTTACCTTTCTTTTTCTTCTTTGTAGATTTTCTGGAATAAATTTTTCAATTCACGAATCTTTTTCCGGCATATGCTTTCCGGATTAATGTCTAGATGTTGTACTAAAGAGATAACCATTGGATTTATACTTCCTTATATCCTCCAGATAAAAAAAAGTGTTTCTTCATTCATTCATATTTGTAATATATTTTTGATTCCCTGAAAGAAAATATAACTCATTGTTACTATACTGAATCATGTGACCATGTGACTGTGTGACTATGTGACTGTATGACCATGCAACCATGTGACTATGCGACTATGTGACCGTGTGTCCATGTGGTCATGTGACCGTGTGAATATATGATCGTGTGAACATATGATTCATACTATGTGACCATTTACCATTGTCCATGAAATCATGGTTTATATACTCATATATTGGATCA
Source organism: Tarenaya hassleriana (assembly GCF_000463585.1). Taxonomy (NCBI): domain Eukaryota; kingdom Viridiplantae; phylum Streptophyta; class Magnoliopsida; order Brassicales; family Cleomaceae; genus Tarenaya; species Tarenaya hassleriana. The sequence goes on along the minus strand of NW_010967800.1, from coordinate 533,468 downwards.
TATGACCTAAATGACCATATTTGTGACCTTATGATCATACGATCTTGTCACTTATATGATTATATGATCATATTACCTATATGACCGTGACCATATGACCCAAATTATCATGCCATTCATACATCCATAGATCGATTCATATAGTATTATAACCCATATGACTGTCCTGAATGAACTTGTGATCGCAACGGACCCATTTAACTCAATTTTAACATTTAACATCCCAATTGATTATTTTATTTCAAACCCAATATTCTATTTCAAAATTCTCAAAATTTCAAAAAACCAAAACCCTAAGTTGTTGGTTTAGTGCTCTATGATGTACTGATTATGAGCTTTGTTCAGATACATTCGATGTATTATTACAAAAGAGTTCTAGGTGGTTTATATAGAGAAAACAACAATAAATGCAAGTCTTCATGCAAGAGAAGGAGCCTAATTGTCATTTAATAAGGTGGTTAGGAAGAAAAGAGCTGTTGGAATTTAATGGTCTAATGGGCTGGGCCTTGATTTGTTCTTGGGCTGAAATGGACAGCTCATGGGCTGGCTTGAAGTCATCTTTGAGCCCAATAGCTTTCAGCCATGATGGAGGAGACGTTCCGGATTAAGTCTTGGCCGAAAAGGGAGGTGTTCGCGTCGTGATCCCGGACTCCGTGAAGAACATGAGTGACGGCCTTTGTTAACGTGATAAGGAGGGCTCGAGCTCTAACACGAGTGAGAGGAGACTCGGTTCTATGGGTTGCTCGGGGAGCCTTTGTTGGTTTAGTGCTCTATGATGTACTGATTATGAGTTTTGTTCAGATACATTCGATGTATTGATACTTTCTATGTGGTTTTATGAGAGTATTTTATTCATTACATGTTCTTGCATGCTAGATCTGTTATGAAATCCATGTATCATTAGGAATGATACTAAACTCCCTAGTCTTGTGTCGTTATGGGAATAACGACATAATAAGACTAGTATGATGTGTGATTGATGATCACATAGATGATCATAAGTATTGGATACGATCACAATCATAGGTATTCGTTGGAGAACGGAATACTGGATTGACCCACAGGAGATTGTCACATGGACTAGCGTCATGACTTGAATCTCATATGACGGTTCCATGATTGGATCCTAAGACCTGAGATATCTACAGAATCCAACATGAGGAGTTGCGTG